>NC_090759.1:49028993-49181493 GCF_036898095.1 Palaemon carinicauda
TGTAAGTTGTTTGCTATCAATCTGATTAAAGATTGTCTGTTTTTTGCAGATATCTTTTTCGAAGTGGAAATGTTGAGCACCCTTCTGATCGTTTTTATAATACCACAGTAGAAGTTCTACCTGTACAGCCTCTGTCTAAGCTTGAAGATGTACAGAGTGGAAAATACAAAACTACGGAAGATAATTTTATAATTGTTGGTAAGTAGATTTTAGTCTAAATACTTCTTTATTATATAGTGTCTCTTCTTTTCTTATTTTATTATTTAAACTGATTAAGATGAAACTACAGCATCGTTTCAAGACCATCCATTTTTCCCTAATAGAGGTATTTATGAATTAACTAATTTTTCTCATTATGAATTAACTCATTTTTCTCATTATGAATTAACTCATTTCCTCACTATGTCCTTTCCATTCTCCTTTTTGTAAAGTGAATAACAGAACTACTTTACTAGTGAAATATTGTAATTACTCAATTTTTCTTACTAAATCTATTTTTTTATTAATGGATCATATAGGAAATTCATTCAGTGCTCCATTGCAATCTTCATTCCTTTCGTAGTGTTATTAATTTATTATTTATTTTGTGAAATGGAAAAGAAGGTATGCTTACAGTAAAACCAGTTTATGACTTTTATACAAGAATTTTACTTGTGCATATATAGTTTTTTCTATGCTTGTTTGTGCATTTGCAAATAATTGCAGTAATCATGTTTCATATACCATTTGAAAGGGCATTCTTTGTATTTTCAAAGGGTATATGAAAAAAATGTAATATGAACATTTCTATATAAAAAAAAAACACTTTATATCATAAATGTAGTCACATAGATAAAAAATTCTTGTACATGTTTACACCACAATTGCTAATTTTGTTCTGGAAAAATCTATTTATTTTATCTATAGATTATATGGTAAATTAATTCTGCTTTCTATTGTATTATTTCTTCTAGTTATTTATTACATAGTAATTATGCTAAATGGTAGCATAGATAAGCTCACTGCAAAACTTGATGCTCATCTTTAGGTGTAATTTTACGCATGCATAGATCTTTTTTTCTACAAGTCTTTTCTCATTTGCAAATTATTGCAGTTGTCATGTTTTATATACCATGTGAAAGAGCATTCCTTTTATTTTCACATGGGTATAGAGAAAAATTAAAAAATATAAACACTTCTATATAAAAAATTCATAAATTTAGTTACATAAAAGGGATTTTGACGAAGGAAAAATCTAATTCTGGGCGAGGAACCTGTGTCGCCCAGTGAAATGCTCTTTAAAGCACCATTTCTAAGGTATAAATACTGTCAAATGTACCAATGAAGAAAGTTGCATGGAATGCCAGGAATATACCCAGCTCGCTCACCCTTATAGGGTGTCGGTATAAAAACTGGGGCGAGTGAAACCACTACCAGAGGTTCCTTTCCAATTAGACTTCTCCCTCCTCAACATCCCCCATTACTACGAGATGTCGTTCTCTACAGCTACTGACACCTCCCCCCCCTCCACTACCACTACCTATCCTTCTCCCATCATTCCTTGTTAGCACCCGTGAAATTGCTCAATTTTTTTCTGACAATATACAGTATATAAATTTTATGTATGAATTAAATAGGAAATATATTCACTTTTTAATGCAATTTTTAGTTCTTTCTATCTTCATTCCTTTAGTAGCTACGCTACAAAATATTGTCACACAATATCCGTACACACTAAAAATTTAGCATTTTGTAATAAAGAACAACTCATTAATAATCAAATATAAAAAAAAATCATTGCTACTGTATGACAAAGAATTCAATTCTAAACAATTGTGATATGAAATAGTCCTTTAAAATAATTCATTTCTTTTTATGAATATTTAAAAAATTATGCTATCTTTGCTTTTTAAAATAATTTTAAGCATTACAAAGATATTCTACTTGCATCATGAAGAAGTTAAATTATCTTTGATATAATGCAGCAAATCAGAAGCTTATATCCGTTATAGTTTGACCATACTAAACTGTAAAAAAAAAAAAAAAAAAAAATTCTTGTTGGTGCCACATATCTCCCTAGCAAAAGTGTTGAGCCTAATAGTGCTTGTGTCACAAGCAGGATCACCAGAGGGTTAACATAATTAGAGAAAAATTGAGATAGGCTAGTAGCTGAGCCTTTAAGTGAACAATTCGTCCTGCCATCTAAGACAAAATACACCTCTGGACAATTAAATATGAAAAAACTAATGGTTGCTTAATAGCCCCTATTTAATAAGGGGGGGGAGGTATACTAACAGATTGTATTTGTCTCAGAAACCTAAGGTTCATAGGAGCTGATATGTTTCCAGAATTGCTAGGCTCTTAAGAGAGGAATTCAACTCTTTAACGCTGTGCACAATCTGAACCCTAACAGACTGGTGCACTAGAACCCCTAGTCATAAGTTGAGGAGTTAGGCTAGGGTTTGATATTGGGCAGGTTAGGTTAGAATCTATGTTAAGGCCCAAACAAAAACAACTTTTTAGATTGTACAAAAGTCTAAAGTGATCAAAACCTTATTAAGTTCATAACTATCAAAATCCCAAAAGCTTGTTAAAGGCTGTGGTGTTCATAATATGAAGGTTTGTTTATGGCTAGCATGGCATTCCCAACTATTTATAATCAACCAGCCTAATCCTTTTGGATTTTCCATCAATCTGATAGCAAGTTTCTTCTAGTATGCCCTTTCAGTCTACTCCAAATTTTCAAATACAGTATCTCCTAATTTCATATATCTACATGGCCTACAATAATTTTAATGTTTTTCTGGAGTAAACCTAATTAGTATATTAATCCTGTTAGTCTTACCAATTCTAAATAGGCAATATAAACAGCATTTCAATGATAAGATTTCTTATTTCTATACTCGCCTGATGTTCATATTGCTTCTTCTCAAGAGGCTCGGTGTAATCGACTTTTACCCAGAATTTCCTTGATTTTAGTTTTCCATTTTCTCTCCCTTCAATTAACACATGCCCTTTGTGAGAAGGGACATTCTAGCAATAAATAGTGACTGATGTACCAGTCTCTTCCTCTCTTCAGTTTTAAAGTTGAAATTATCCTTATTCTCTTGACACCATGATGCAGTGGGGAGGACGGTTGGCATATATATGAACATCAGGTGAGTATGGAAATAAGAAATTTTACTATAAAATACTGTTTATTTCAGTAACCTCCTCTGAAGTTATAATTGCTTACTCCCACATTACTGGTGGTGGCACACCAATGAAGGAAAGAAATAGGAGATTACTTTTAACAAATGTCTCAAAATATGCTTTGAAATATAGGACTTCAGATTGTTTAATAAAGCTATTCAAAATAGCAGACTTAGCTTGTCTCTAAATGGTATTTCTTGATGTAAACAATATGTTTGATTGAGTACTAAATAAATGATTAATTTAAAACCCCATATACTCATAAATAAGGGAGTTAGAAATCAACTGAACTCAAAATTAATCAGACCATGGCTCTGCAGCCACTATGGTATATAGAGCTTAGCACTCTTCATAAGCAAGCCATGATTTTTATGATATTGTACAAAATCTGACTTGGTACACAATTGAGCTGCTGCTAAGACTCTCCAAATAAAGGTTTCTACAAAATTTAATGGAAATAGTTGTCCTACTCATATTATGTACCTTCACTTTCAAGCCTTTTAATATATTTATATTTAATTTCTTGTGAGCTACTGTGACTAAACTCCAAATAATGAATGATATTACACATTTGATCATAGGACAGTTAGGGTCCTTTATCCCAAAAAACAAAATATGGATATAGTACTACCAATAGTAACTGAATTTTTTTCCAAATAATAGTTAAGAGCTCTTACTAGACAAAGAAACCTGTTTTCTTGTGAAAAACTTATATCTATTTTCAGAGAAAGTACAGTATATGAAAAATACAAGGCAAACTCAGCCACAATGTAAATTGTTTTGGCTCTGAAGGAATACAAAAAGAAAACCCTTTTGTCTTCCCGAAGATTACTTTGACAGATATAGTGTTTGATGCCCACTTATGTGTTTAGCTGAAGCTAATGCCCACAAAAAAGTATTTTAGCCATAAGATCTTTATGAGAAATATTTCAACTATTCAAAATTTGGATCTTGTAAATATTATAAAACCACATCTAAATTCCAGAAAATGGACCTTACCCCTGGAGGCTTTTGAATACTTAACAATATAATACAATCATTATAATACCTGAAAGGGGCATATCTAATCCCAGATGCTTGAACACAGAATTAAGAATAGATCTAAATCCCTTAATGGCTAAAGTTGAACATTTCTTATGAAAAAAGGAACCAGTAAAAATTTAACAATATCCAAGCTAGACCTAGTCATTGATAGACTCTTAGTATTGCACTATTCAAAATAAACATTCCATTGTCTTTGATTGGTAATATTGATAGATTGTCTTTTAGAATCTATAATAGACAGTCTATACTAGAGGGTTTCAGACACCCTTCGTTTCTGAGGATGGATGTAGCACAGATGGATGTGGATGAATCGCCTTTGAGAAAGGTTGTTTGCGCATATTGGCTTTGTATGGCAACCTATTTGGACACTTGGACAACAGTTGCCACAGATGCGTGAACTATTCTTTTTGTGACCAGAAAGGAGCTATTAGTGTCACCTGCTTTTCACAGAAATTGTTAACTTGTTTAACATCTTCTGAACCATGGCAAACATTGGGAATGATAAGAAGTATGGAGCACCAAATAGGTGTCAGAATATATTCTCTGGAAGCTTCTATGGTATGCCGAAAGTTGCCACTTTGAAGAAACCCAATCAGAATGCAGGATATAAAAAAATCATTATATGGCAATTTTGTAATTAGCGCCTCTAACACAGGTATATAAGCAGAGAAATGAGTTAGAAAGGAAAGTCTTAACCAGAGGTCAAACAGAGGTAGTATCCGACGAGGAGTCTCGGTTTCAGACAACAATATCTGTTACCAATATTTTGTCATATCAGTGACGAAGAAAAATGGCTAGCCCTCTTGCGATGTTCTCAAGCCTAAAACCACCATGTCAGCAACATTCCAGCAACTGGAGATAACTCCAACTCTCCATATAAGTATTTTATTGCTCAATTTTCCAGCCCATTTCCACATCTTCAATATGTTGAATTAATTTTAGTACAGGGTATTTGAAAGGGAAGGAGTTGCAACGCTACACAATATTCCCTGTAAATAAGTATGTGAATAAACGTGTTTTTTATATTTCTTTTATATTAATATGCTATATTTGAATAAATGTTGTTGAATCCTTTTTATTTAGATTGAAAGAATCTGTAAAGATTCTGAGATCGTAACATGGGGTCAAGACTGGAATTCAGATTGAAAATTAAGACAATATTATGCAATAGAGGAGTCTTGTACAAGTCTTTACACCTGTATTATAGAAGGCCTTAGGCCTAAAAGGGAAGCAGAATTGTTAGCTTTTTTCTGAATCTGAGACAACAAACAGTATATCAATTCCGTCCACCATAAAGTTGATAACTGAGGGGTATAACTAGTCTTGTAAAAGCTACTTCTGGAGATTTGGAAGAATAAGAAGCTTTCAAACTTACTTTACATAACTTATTAGAGAATTTCACAGCAATAAGGGTACATAAAGTTGAAAAGGAGATAATTCCTTACTTTCAAGGCTGCCTCCATGTTTTTTTCTCTTCATCGTCTGGTATTATAGGTTGAAATAAAGAAAAATCAGACGGTTCCCCGGATTATTAACAACTTGAGTGAATGCAAGGGATGCTGCACATGCATGAGAATGACTTGTTTTGTTACTAGATGTACTAGTGCCTACATTTATCCTGCTTGAATTAACCTGTCATGAGCTAGTGCCTGACCTTGGAAGCGAACTGAACACACTGACAAGCGAATCATGATTTAAAAGAATCATATGAGATGCCATGCCATCCACCTATGTAATACAATAAAATTTAGAAGCGCTTACTTTAGCGAGTGGAGGGATATTAGGATCCAGACTGCCCACTCGGTCTTCTGTCTCACCATCTAGTTGTTATATAGAGCGGTTAGGATTGCAGCATGCAAGGGTCTAGTAACAGAAGGGTCTAGAGTCATGAAAGAATTTGAAGTTCTGTGAGAGGCTTTTGAATTTATAATGCTCAGTGAACTTTCAGAGCCCTTACGAAGTTAGGTTGGGTTGGTAATGGGATGAGTAACACCAGAGTTACTGTTTTCAGAGAGGATTAACAGGACTTCTGAACTTAAACAGTGGAAGCTAGGGATATCAAGAGCTTTATGAAGTTCAACGCTATTAAAAGTTAGCTGAATATGTGAATTGTCTAAAGGTTGAGGCATGTCATTATCATTGTCATCCTCGCTACAGTCGTCTAATTCTAGCCTTTGCTGGTTTTCCCCTTTGAAACATACTCAACCATGAGAGATAATGTGAGGGAAGCACTTTCCCAAGGTTTTTTTTTGTATCATAGTACAGTATTGCCCCCTGACATGATACACCAAGGGAATGTTAATAATAAACTTCCTGAAATAATTCCTGTGCACACTCCATGAAGTAATTGCTAAGAAAACCAAGGGAAGACATCTTAATGTGTAGTAATAAGTTAACAATGTAGAGAAAGTCTGATCAGTACCAACACAACTGAGAAACTAAAGATACAGAGAGACTGGCGAGTCAGTTACCAGTTATAGATGGAATGTTCCTTCCTATATTAAGGGCATGTGTTTATTGAAGTGAAAGAAAAGGGGAACATCTTTAAATTTCTAAATTTTTATGTGCAAAGGACGATTTAACCGAGCTTCTGGAGAAGAAGCAATATGAACAACCGAGCTTCTGGAGAAGTAATACTAGCATCAAGGGAGTTTTATAGGAATAATAAGTCAATTAAATAGCCTATCATGTAAATTACAAGGTAGGGCATGCTAAGTATTCTAGTATTGATAGTGAGGTCAAAAGAAAAGCCAGGAATGACTGGAGAAAATATTTAGACACTAAAGCAGATGAGGCTGACAAAGCTATGAATACAGGAAGTGGCTATGGTGTAAGAATTACTCATAGAATTATTAATGAAATCTTGACGGGGGAAAAGAAGAAGCATATACCCATCAAAAAGAGAGATGGATCTGTTATAACAGCAGAAAATGAAGAAATACAACGTTGGATGGAACACTTTAATGAGGTCATGAATAGAAGACATGAAGGGAATAATTTGATGTACCTGAAGCTGATGAAGACCTTGGTGTGCCAATGAATGAATTCAGTGTGTTTGAAGTCGAAGCTATCCTCAAAACACTTAAGAGATTGAAAGCCCTGGGATACGATGAAATAACTGCCGAGATGATACTGGCTGAAAATGAAGTGACTCCCAGACTACTTACAAGATTATTTTGTAGAATGTGGCATGAAGAGGCTAAACCTGATGAATGGGAGTTAGGAGTGTTGGTGAAAATGGCAAAAAAAGGAGACCTGATTGATTGCAATAATTACAGAGGCATAAAACTTACGTCAGTTATGAAAATATATACCGGTAGTATGCTTATTCTAAAGAGACTGGAGAGAAAGATTAATGAAAAGCTGAGAGATAAGCAAGCAGGATTTAGAAAAGGTAAAAGTTGCACTGACCAAATTTTCATTTTGAGACATATTTTACAGCAATGCGTAGAATATAGAAGTCCAGTTTTAATGGCATTTGTGGACTATGAAAAAGCCTTTGATAGTGTGCACCGACCAACTATGTGGAGATTCCTGCGTTATTATGGAGTTCCTCTTAAATATGTAAATTTTATTAAGTCTGTTCATGAGCATAGCAAGTGCAAAGTTAATGTTAATGGAGTCTTTTCAAATAAATTTCCAGTGAACAGCGGGGTACTCCAAGGGAATGTTTATTCTCCTCATGGATTTTGTAATGTGTTGAACAGTTGGAGATGGGGGAGAAGGATTGGACTGGATTGGTGATAAGAATTTAGCAGACCTAGAGTGTGCTGATGATGCTGTCCTTGTTAGCAGAACACCATAGGATTTGCAATGCTTGCTTACCAGAATGCATGAAATATCACACGAGGTTGGACTGAAGATGAATAGAAGAAAGACAGAGATGATGAGAACGGATTTTGCAATGTAAGATGAAATATCATTGGAAGGAAAAAGGATTAATAAGGTAGAAATATTGAAGTATTTAGGAACTATGATCTCCAGTACAGGGTCTTTAGAATTAGAGTTTAGTGAAAGATTGAAAAAAGCAAATCAGACAATGGCTTGGTTAAGTAAAATTTGGAAATCAAATCACCTGAAATTACATATAAAAATCAGACTATATATCGGTTTAGTGAGATCAGTGTTACTGTATGGACATAAGTCATGGTATGACAATGAAACAATCTCCAATAGATTTAGTAGATTTGAGAACAAAGTCCTCAGAAGGATATTGGGAGTTAAATGGTAGGACAGGATTAGAAAAGGGATTTTGACGAAGGAAAAATCTATTTCTGGGCGAGGGACCTGTGTCGCCCAGTGAAATGCTTTTTATAGCACCATTTTTAAGGTATAAATACTGCTAAATATACCAGAGAAAAAAGTTGCATGGAATGCCAGGAATATACCCAGCTCGCTCACAGAGAGATTACTCGAGTGCTATATGTGAATGAGATCATGATGAGGGGTAAATGGAGATGGAGATGGTTTGGGCATGCTCTTTGCAATCCCTAAGAGAGATTAGTTCATCAAACGTTCAGCTGGGCTCCACAAGGCACTAGAAGAGTTGAAAGACCCAGGCTTACATGGCTGAGGACTATGAAGCGTGAAGTAAGAGATGATGAATGGAGAAGTATTGGATTAAAAGCTCATGACAGAGACGACTGGTGAAATCTAAACGAGGCCCTTTGCATCAATAGGCGCAGGAGGAGGAGATGATGATGATCATCATCATGTAAATAACTAACCATGACTAATACCGGATGAGTGATATGAGATTTGGGACATAGGACTTGGTTTAAGGGCTGGTGAAACTAGATTCCAATAATATCCTTTGAACAAAATGTCCCCAATCTAATTATTAAATATATCTGGATATTAAATTAAAAGTAAATTCCATCTTGCATACATCATCATCAGCCATAACTTGTCCACTTCAGAACAAAGGCTTCAGAAATGTCATTCCACTTGCGTCTGTTTATGGTCTTTCTATGCCAGTCCACAACCACAAACTTTCTTAATTTGTCAATCTATTGTCTTTTCCTCCCTCCCCTGCTCCTTTTGCAATCTCTTGGGACCTATTCTGTTTTTCTTAATATCCATCTTGTACTTCATTCTCATTACATCTATATGTCCAGCCCATGTCCATTTCCTTTTCTTAAATGTTGTTAGAATATCCTCTACCTGTACTTTAGTTTGCTCTCATATCTATGCTGCTTTTTTTTTTGTTTCTTAGTTTTATTCTCATCATTATTCTTTCCATAGCTCTTTGAGTGTTATGACCAGCTCATGTTTGAAGGATTTAATAAGGCTCCAAGTTTTTTATTATTATTTGCTAAGCTACAACCTTAGTTGGAAAAGCAGGATGCTATGAGCCCAGGGTCTCCAACAAGGAAAATAGCTCAGTGAGGAAAGGAAACAAGGAAAAATAAAATATTCTAAAAGCAGTAACAACATTAAATATATAAACTAGAAAACTTTAACAAAACAAGAGGAAGAGAAATAAGATAGAATAGGGTGCCCGAGTGTACCCTCAAACAAGAAAACTCTAACCCAAGACAGTGGAAGACCTTGGTACAGAGGCTATGGCACTACCCAAGACTAGAGAACAATGGTTTAATTTTGGAGTGTCTTTCTCCCAGAAGAGCTGCTTACCATAGCTAAAGAGTCTCTTCTACCCTTAACAAGAGGAAAGTAGCAACTAAACAATAATTACAGTAGTTAACCCATTGAATAATGAAGAATTATTTGGTAATCTCAGTGTTGTCAGGTGTATGAGGACAGAGTAGAAGGTGTATGTGTAGACAAGGGAAAATGAACCGTAACCAGAGAGATGGATCCAATGTACTGTAGTACTGTCTGGCCAGCCAAAGGACCCCATAACTCTTTAGCGGTAGTATCAGTTAATACTGGTAGGACACTCTGATTTTTGTTTACCAAAAGCTCTCTATCTCATGCTTATCCTTCTTTGAATTTCGGTTTTGTGTCTAGGGGGAACACTTACTGTCTATCCCAAGTATGTATATTCATTAACAATCTCAAGAGGTTCGGTCATAACGCTTATTTGTTGTCTCTGAATTTTCATTGAACATGTATTCATTTTCAGTCCTATATTTCTGCTTTCTTTGTTCACATCTTCTATCATCATTTGCAATTCTTCTCATGATTCTCTAAACAGAACTATGTTATCTGCAAATATTAAGTTGTTAAGGTATTTGCCATTAATATTAATTCTTACATTTTCCCAATCTAAATTGTTAAATACTTCCTATAGGCATGCTTTGAATAATTTATGAGAGATGGAGTCTCCCTGCCTAACTTATTTCTCAATCAGAATTTTCTCACTAAATTTATGTAATTTTAGGATTACTGTATTTTCTATATAGATATTTTCAAGTGTTCTAGTTACATAAGATTCATCTATTCCTTGTTTTTGAAGGGTTGTCATTACCACTGAAGTTTTGACAGAATCCAAAGCTTTTGTCATGGTCTATAAATGCCAAACATAGTGGTTTATCATACTCTTGTTTTATTTTCCATTAGCTGGTTTACATAGGTATGGTCAGTTGTTGAATATCTACTACTAAAACCTGCCTACTCTCTTGGTTGATTAAAGTCTAGCTGTCTTTCTATTTGCCCTAATATGATTTTCATGAATATTTTATGATATTACTGAGAATAAATTTATTCAGCATTAATTTTTCAGGCTTTCTGTGTTTCCCTTTTTGTGAATTAGTATAATGATAAAGTTTTTCAAAGCTGTAGGTATACAGCATTCTTGCAGACATCTTGTGTAAAGTTCATTTTTACTACTGTGAAATCTCCTCCATCTATTATTAAATAAATTGTTAGGCCATCTTCTCTTAATGCTTTGCCTCATTTCATGCCATTTAATGCTTTCTTTATTTCTACTGTTATACGTTTGGTACAGGCTCATGTGTTTCATTATTTCTCTAGGCAAAGCTATTTCAAAGATTTTATTTTAATTACACTAGCGAGAGTAATTTAAATCTTCATGAACAAGGTTAGACCATTTATTGTCATATGGATTGTTTGAAAAGGGAAATGGTCTCCACAGTGAAGGAAATTGAATAAGAAATTGTTCTTGCACTCGAGACATACATCTCATGATCTATAAAATCATGGAAACTGTGAAAAGAAGTAGTCTTTGTGAACATCTAAGGATAACTTAGAACAAAAAGAAATATAAATATTACCTCAAGTAACTTAGTTGGATATCCTATCAAAATAAGTTTCCGTATACATTATGCCACTCTAGGCTAAGAATTCATTTGGAAATAATTGTACTAGCTTTATGTTAGTGCATCTGGTGGCTGAGAAAAATACATTCGTTAAAATTCTGAATTTGGCTGGCTCTCTGCTAATGAAAATGAATTTTCATCTTCTTGAAGGTAGTGTATATTGAAAATAATATTTATTAAATATTCACGCCATGATAAAGAAATGCAAAGGTGGATACAATTACCTACTACAGTATTTCAGAACTCAGGTGTCTGGAAAGCAGAAAGGTTGCAGAATTAGTGACGATGACGCAAGAAGAAGAAAACAGAGCCGCTAGACAAAACTTAGGAAGTTAGCCCATTGTTCTCAGTCTCCTCTGGATTTTCTCTGAATTATATCCAAATGATGCAAAATAGTAAAGGTGTTACTAAACATTACTTACTTTGTTAATAATCAAAGCATCAATTAAACAGCTGATATAGCTTCAAAAGATGAGGGAATGGAATTGAACAACATTCCTCTATACACACAAATATAACACTGCGGCTGCTGTCTGGATACATTTACATTATACAAAGCCAAGAAAAATAAAATCTTACTGTATTGTGATTTATTATTGCGGAACAAAATAAAGATATCTTATTTAGTTACCTGTCAACGAGACTGAAAAGTAGAGGTTATACAGTGTGCCTTATCATCGACCAGTTAGTACCAATCACCAACTAGGTGTGGTGGTTCCCAGAGGGGAGACCAATTTTGCATGGAAAGAGAACAGTAAATTTTTATTTTGGGGTAGACTACAACACAGCTTTCAGTAAAAGTAATATAAAGATCAGGGGAAGATAATGAAGTATTGTACGGTGTGGAATCTATTATTTGTACATAAAGGAGGATACTCTTGGATTCAGTATTGCATTGCTTAGCATAGAAAAATGAAATATAGAATTTTTTATAAAATGTGTATATTTTACAGGTGATTTTGATGACATGGGTGTAGCAGAAGGCAAAATTGCAGAAAGCTTTGGAGAAATAAAAATTTTACGTCTCAGTATTCACGTAGAGAGTGCAAACTGGGCAATACTTAGCGAGGTAAGTACAGTATAGTATTCGAAAATTGAATTGTATACATTGATTTATTTGTGTATGAGGGTAGAATTAAAAAAGTAAATGGGTCATTAATATTAAATTCGTCTTTAAATTTTTATGTATCTATACTTATAGTTTTATTTTTATTCCTATCAAAAGTTATATAAACCATCATAAACAAATACTAATTATTCAAGTCAGAAAGTTAATAACTTTTGCTAGGATCTGATGTGGAATTAGTTTTCACAGTGACTATAGCTCATTATGTACATGGTCTTCAGTATTCATACTTTTTGGTGGAATGCTGTCTTGAATTTGTTATCTCCATTTATTTTCAGACATATTAGGTAACCACCTATTTTTTCAGATTCACATTGAAACTGCCGAAGCTAGGTGACCAGACGCCCTCTTGGCATTCACCCTTTGGTGCCAGTGTCACAGCGTATCCTGCCAGCAGTGACCCAGGCTCCTGTCCTCACTTAAACATTTCTTTTGGGTTCAAAGCATCACAGTTTTCATCATTCATGAATTTAGTATATATTTGAGTTATTGCATTGCTGTGTATATAATGTATAGGTTTATAGGGATAGCAATGCGGACGAGTTAGTTATGTATATAAAGAGGAAAGTTTATGTACATTTGCATTTTTTAGGGCACACTTCATAGAATGTGATTAATTGTAGGCAGATTGTCTAAGTATTCATTTGCCATTTTCATAAGGGTACTGTTAATTTTTTATTATTCATTAATACTTGAAGCAATGTTTTAAAAACTTAACGGGTGATAAGTCATGTGATCAGCAATGTTAAGAACATTTATAGAATTTATATTGACTGTGCTATTATGATAAGTATAGTATACAGGAATCTCGTTAACTATTTAAGGTTTCTAGATGACTTTAACAACTGGATTTCTTTGAATCTCATATCTCAATGCTATGATAATTTAAATGATTGAATCTCATTTCTCAATGCTAACTGATAATTTAATTGATTCACAGTGTTTCCAAAAAAAAAAAATGAAAATTATCTAGATCCGTGTTAAAGTATTTTATAACAGCAAGTTACTTCTTACTAAAAATAAGGAAAATTATCTAGATATGTGTTCAAGTATTTTATGACAGTAAGTTACCTCATACTCTTAACATTCACATATTAGATATGAATGAGATTCAGGTAAAAATATTAGAAATATAGAAAAGTTAAGAAAAAGGTGATTAGAGATAACACAAGGGGCCTTAAGCTTGTTTATAGCTTTTGTGTGTGTGATCATGAACTTAGCACAGGGTATGAAACTATCCTATTTTTATATTAAAAGATTAAAGAGGTTACTGTTTCTGGCTCATAAGCAAATGTAAAATAATTAAATTTTTACTTGTTAATTATTCAATTGAATAGGAACTATTAAGTGCAAGATTTGCTAACTTATCAACAGTAGATAATGCAATTAAGGAAATTCCTCCCACCCACCTTCGTACCTTCCCTTCTTAAAATTAGCCGTCAAACCCTCCCCATCTCGTGGGGTAGAGGCAGATGGCCATGGTAGTGGCCGAGGGTTAGCATGGGAAAAAAGATAAAGAACACTTTTCAAACAAATTAAAACACCCAAGGCAAAAATGTGGAGGAAGCTGGGTCACTAGTTTTATTTGAAGGTAAGAATGGAAATAATAATATATTGTAGTTTAAAAGTCATATTTATTTCCATGGACCTTACTGCTGAATTAACCAATCTGAATAATAACTTCCTAGGTGGAAGGGAAATGATACATTTAAAGAGGTTAAACCAAAGTCTTCATATCACAAATCAAGTCAATAACTTTATTTCATTGAAGCCAAGGTCTAAATCAATGAAATATAGAAAACATAAAGGAGTACACCTATCTCAACATAGATTCAACTCTCTCGCTTTTTTTTTTTTTCAAATTATTAACCAAGAATTACTGAACTTGGGTTACAGTTTGATAGAGGAAACCAATCAAAATTGAATTAAATTAGGTTGTTCAACCTTTGTTCAAATAACAGAAATTTATAAATATACACAATTCTTATAAAAGTTTAAGTTGCAATTGCAGAGATTTCTTTGTTACTACCCTGATCATAATAGTGGAAGTTCATTTTACTTAAGAACTTGAAGCCACAACAAAAGTTTTATCTTACTTTAACCCAGAAATTTCTGTTACCATCCTGATTATAATACTGGAAGTTCATTTTACTCAAGACTTTAATAAGGGTACAACAACAATTTAAGCTTGCTTTGAGTTTTCTATTATGTATGAATGTCTGTAGAGATCTCTGATACATATGTCGGCTAGCTGAGCAGTGCTAGTAAGGCCAACTGACTGAAACAATTGAGAGTAAGGGAGTGGGGGATAAGAGTTTGATGTGTAAGTTAACCTTGCTAGACTTTTAAAACTTTGAGAATCCAATCTTTGAATTATTTTGTTCAAATATCAGGGGTTCAATGAAATTTTGTAACTGGTATTGATGTAGTACATTGATTGACTAACTTAATGATGGAAAGACCAACAATGGATAAGGACTTGAAAATCCTTTTGCTTTCAAGTCATGATCGAGAACTCCTCCTTTGTTAGCAGAGTTATGTGAGGATTTAGATGCAATTATAAGATCTGACAGCTTGGATACATAACATGTGAACATTATGAGATTCCTCCCTGAACCTGTTGATAACCAACAGGATCATTGCTGTATAGAGCATTGAGATGTAATCAAGGAAATGGATAATGCATTTGCTGGCCTAATCCTTCTGTAACTGATTCTTTGTGTAAGTCATGAGTATTAATCCACTCTAAGTACTGCACCATGAATTTGAGATGTATACTCTAAGTTTTAAGGCTCTACAGCTTGAGAAATCTAATAAAATTAGATATTTACAGGAAAGCTACTCATGTTCAGAGAGCTTGTAGTTATACTGAAGCCAAAGCCCATAGGAGCTTAGACTTAATGCTTTGAAAACCATTTGTGGTTGTCCCACCATTGAGATAGATCCAGGGTATCTAAGGATTGATAATTTCTTTTTCAGATCTAATGGTCTGTTTGGGATTGAGAAAGATGAACTAAATTTCTTATGGGTAGAAGAACCTGATAAACAAATATTTTCAATAAAACTGCTGCATAGTTCTTAGATGTGTTGTTTACATCTGTGTTGGCCAAGGTCTCCCCATTGTGAAGACTCCAATTAACTAACTAAAATGCTATATTCTGTTCCCATCATCAACTCCTCTGATTTATACATTAATGCAATATAACAGAAGCTGAATATTATTATATCCTGCTTAATGCAAAACATATCAACATGTGCTATAAGAAAGTGGAATCCTGGATTACAAGTTAAGGCATTTTGCAAGTATAGCTTATGGAAGCAATCATAATCTTGTGTTGGCCAAAATATATTTATGAAGGAATGTAAATTTAATTTTTATAAAATGTACATTGGTTCCATAGGATGCAACACGAACCATTCTTTGCTGGTATACTGTAATCTAGCAATTTATTCAAGTAAAACACTAGGGTGTATCTGACTCCCAATCGATATCATCCTGTGGCTCTAGTTCAAGAATTCCACATGTGGAAGCACTGTTCTTCTTGAGAGCCAGTCCTTAGACCAGGAAACAACAGTCTTTGAGAAGGTTTGTCGCTCAATTCTTTAAAAAAAAACTAATAATTGCAAGTTATGTACATCTTGCACCTGGCAAGCAGTACTCCATTTTCTCCTCACTACTGCACATTGGTATTAATATTATTATCATGAGAATCAATGGGAGTCACATTAGGTTTATTTGATTCAGTAATCAGAACAGTCTTTTCTTTTGTCCTCTTCCTTTTAATTAGAGTATTCCTTGGGCAGCGCAGGGGCCATGCTAATCTCTGTATATGTTCAAATTTAGTATATGTATTGCCAAAGTAATAACCAGTTTGTGGGAGCTTACATGTCTCTCTTTTGAGGATGTCCACATCCTGGATGGACATGAGAGTTTCATTAGGCCAACACATCCTTAAAGTTTGAACCTGATTTCAGGCCTTTTCGGTCTGCGTCTGTCTGAAGGCCTGGGTAGGTTTAGAGACTGGTCATGTCCTAGGTTTAGAGATTGACCATAGCTTAAACAACACATCCTTAAAGTTTAAACCTGATTTCAGGCCTTTTCGATCTGTCTGTCTGAAGGCCTGGGTAGGTTTAGAGACTGGTCATGTCCTAGGTTTAAGAGATTGACCATAGCTTAAACCTTGGATGTGGTGGTAATGGATAAAGGCAAAGTATTTCACTACCTGAATTAACCAGGCCCTGTTCACATGTGCCAGTAAGTTTTAGTGACCTGAACCAAACCCAGGCCTAGCAGTAGATGTATGAAGGCCTGACTTGGTTTAGAGAGTGGCCATGGCTGCAAGTGTAGAGGAAAAGGGTATATTTTTTTATAAAATAAAAACCTTTCCTTTGCCCAAACAAATAATATCAATTAGTGAGAACACAGGAAATGCACATGTTTGTTTTACTGTCTGAAAATTTGGAGAATGTCAAGCCTCTCGGCTGTCGTTACATTTGAAAATAGTTGAAAAAAAGGGAATTTAAAACTACTCCGTTGTATATTTGTTATTCATTTATAGAGTATGAAGTAAAAAACAAGTATTTCTAATAAAGCTAATCTCAGGAAACTTATCACTGATATGGCTGTTGACAGAAATCTAGGAATCTGATATCTCCGTAAAACGTTGGTGTTCAAAATGTACTGAGCAATATAAAATGAGAACATAACATTTAGAACTAGCTTGACACCCAGAACAACTAAAAGTGACGTAAAGAGCTAAATAATCCTTAATGATACATACAAAATGTAGGAATATAAAAATAATATTGGCAAATATTGGTGAAGATGTAAATATTGCTCAATGATAATTTTCTGCAAATGCTAGCAAAGACTAGAGGATGGTATCACAAGAGGATGCCATCAACACAGTTATCATCATTACTTATCCTTCTTTATAGAATTCTCAAAGAAAATGACACTAGTATAAAAGGGCAGATGAAGATGAAGTTAGGCTAACACTTAGCAAGATAGTGCCAAAGTTGGTAACTCATCAAAACCAACAGTTGTAATAGCTGCTAAAAAATGAGGACTTTATGAATCAAAACTACCCAGTAAATAAAGATTCTATGTCTGAACAAAACACTGATTTAAACCCCTCTGCTCTCCATTAAGGCCCTCTATCTTTTGTTCTACTTGTGTCCATTTAGAATATGGTGGTATCTTTACGGTTTCAAAACTTTTCATCATCACAAAACACACATTGAGGGCAACAAATGGATAATTATCATTTGCCAAACTACATATGGAACCTTGGGAATACAAAGTGTGGGGGGATCAAAGGAGTCTAAGTGAAACTTATTTAATTTACATTTAAAGCAATATTTCAGAAAAGATCAAACTACTGTATACACATACCTTAATAGTGTAGAAGGTCCAATCCAAAGAAATCCCAGACATGCAAGCAAAAATTTCTTAAATTGCTAGAAACATGAGATAGAAAAGTAGAGGTGTTATAGTGTCAATGATCACTTAAATTAGATGTGTTTTTTAGTTTTTTCCCCTCAGCTACTGCCATGGCTCTCTGCCTCTCCCAAGCAAGTAGAGAGGGTCTTGGTGGCTAATTTTAAAGAGGGAGTACAAAAAGGTGGGGAGGAAATTTTTTTATTGTTTTATGTGGAGGTCATCAAGTTGGTACTTGCACTTAATAGCTTGTTTTATTCAAAGGTATGATTCATGGATTAGTAATGATTACAGATAATGTTCTTACTTTCAAAGTATTCTCAATTGTCACAGAAAATTTGGAGTATAACGTGAATTTTTAATATCATGTGATGTTAACCTTCACCTTTTTTTTTTACACTAAGTAACATAATACTAATCGTAACTTTGTAATAATGCTACTTTGCTAATATTTTAGCAGAATATAATATGAATATTACAGAAATGGTCAGGTCACTGTTGGGAGCTGAATTTGATTTTAACCATACAGAAAGTTATAATTTTATTCTTATCATGCAATTATTTACAATACAGTACTATATTATCTTACCAAAATAATTGCCTGCAATGATTTAAGAGGTAATCATAGGATACTTTATACTTTGTGCTCAGAATGATTCTAAATAGTACTTAATAATACATATCTTTGTAAATAAGCACATTAGGAATAAGCTTTTAAGAATTCCCATTTTGAAATATTGGGTGAGAAATTCTAAGGAACTTGTAAATATTGTTCCAACATTTCATAACTTTATCAAGAGATGAACATGAAGTTTCGTCAGGTTCTTACAGAGCTCAAATCTTCTGAATTTATTTCCTGGAAACTCTTTACTCAGAACTTAAGGGAGGCATTAATACTTGTTAGTCAAAATTCTGGTTGTGCATATCCAGTATGTATTCAGTCTATTCACAGAGAGTTAATGTATGTGCAGTATATACCGGTAATCACTTAAGTAGAAGATTATACTGTATTCTTATCTTGGTAACAGGTGCCATAGTGTTTCAATGTTAGGAAATTACCCAATTTTTACTTTTAATGAATTTTGCCTTTGGTAGATATTTTTTCTTGCTCATGAAATATAATTTTTATACATTTTGTTGAGTTCCAGTCATAATAATATGAATACATTCATGTGTTTATATGTCTTCAAGCTTTTGAGTGTCAAACTGATAGCTATTTTACTGGCTTTTAAACAGTGCAATACAGATAAGGGAGAAACAGACTTTTTGAGATATTTTGAATCTTAGTCCCCAATATATCATATAAACATACTTTCCCAGTACAGTATATCATTTTAGGTGCTAAGCAGTTATATCTGTCGCATAATTCACCATATTTTCCTTGTTGGTTTCAATTACAGTATTGCTTAAGGCTATGACAAGGTTATAAGTTACTGTGATAGCTTTGTTGCCAAAAATATCATCTTTATATAAATATGGTACAATATTCATCTAAACCCCAATGTATCTTAGTATTGTCACTTGAACAAATAACTATCACACCACATTTATTTCTTTTCTTTTTATGATAATAACTAAACAAAGAATTGCCCATAACTGTAATTAACCAAGAAATATTCTTTTAGTTTTGTTTGAGGTAAGCTTGTAATTGTTTCCCATCTGATGGCATTCATCCTTCTGAATCTACACTGGTGGAAATAATTTAACTCCTACCAGATCTGTCCCAGTTCAGATGACCTGCAGTTGTTACCAGAATGTGGGCATTCTTTAGCAGTATATAGTTGTAGAATATATCTAGAAAAAAAAAAAACAGCTGTCAGTTTGATGTCTATGCTTACATGACACAGTCCAAACTTTATATCATGCATTACCAATATTGAAAGAATAAAACAAATGTCCTCATCAATTTTTATGTATAGGTTCAAAGAATCAAGACTAACCAAAACAGTTTACTTATTTACTTTAATTAGATACATTTAAGGAATACTAATGTATTAAGTAGATTTCCATCTATATCATTCGTCACCAGTATCACCTTGCTCCACACTTCATTAATGATTTAAAAAATAAATAAAATTTTATATTAGTAAAACCTTATTTTACGAAGATTTGCTGTTGTATTCTTACTTGGTTAGGTTAGATACAGTTAAGATTTATTTGAAATATTCATATCAAGGAATTTTTTTCAACTCTGTACAGTAAATATTTACAGTACATTATTGTTAAACAATTATTACAGTACTAGTAAACAACAAAATTTAAAGATATAAAAAACGTGGTATATGACAGATTGAGCTGGAGAAGTCTTGCCAAAAACAGCGACCCCAATAATGCTGTTAAAAATAAAGAAACCTTGTGTAAATTCTTTTCTGCAGGAGTATCAGCTTACCTGTAGGAGAAAAGTATTCAGATTCACCATAGCTGAATAGATACTATCATAAATCCAAGTGAGCCTTAAGGTATTCACAGTAGACCTCATCTTTTTGCACCAATCACCAAACTACTACTGATTCTCACTTAAGGAAATTTTAAAATCTGTTTTTTATTGATGAATTTCGTTATTCAGAATCCAAATATGAAATATCTGTAATGGTAGGAAGGCTGACCAGCAATTGGAAATGCATTCCCAGCTCAAGATTAATCAAATTAATAGGAAGTAGTTTGCTGGTCATGGGTAGTACAGAAATGCTGGCTGGGATTAACTGATTTATTTACACAGAAATCAGACATCATAGCCATTCTTTGCAATCCAGGGTGTGTTTCTGCACGCCTGATAGATATATTACTCACAGGAACAGAACCATTTGCATCATCTGAATTAAAAGCTTGCAATATTCTTTATTAAATTTTAGTTTCTGTTTTAAAGATACTGTAAAGTGCTGTTATTCCTGGAATGAAAAAAAAAATATCTTCGATGTTGTCTTGTGTTTGTTACAAGTCTGTTTTCAGTACATCAAAAGGAGATTGTGTTTTGGTGAATGGAATATCACCGAGGCCCTATATCATTAATCTATTTTTACTCTTAAACAGTACAGCACACCAAATAATGTATTCTAAACTAGGGTAGGAAAATGAAACATGAAAAAGTTAAAATGTGGTGGTTATATGGAAACAGAGTAAAGAAAGAGAACAGTGAAACCTAAAGACAGGACAAAGAATAGTCTCTCGAATTAAAGTACGGAAGTATCTCGGAGATCTGACATAGTTAATTCCAAAACCATGTTGAATACCGATATGTACAAACACTAATCGATTTCACCAATAAGAAGGAATAGAAATAGCATTGATTACCTTCCCACCTTAGGAAGTTCCTATTATGGACCATTTTTACAGTTTAAAATAATGAAATAGTTTATAGTACACAGTAATACTGTACAGTCAAACCTCTAGCTACGAAAGAATTAGATTACGAAATTTTCCCTTCACGAAAGAGATGCGAAGAATTTTACGACTCGGATCATGAAAAATGTTTTGGACAACGAAAGGTGTTACGGAGCTGGAGCCCGACCGTATCCGAGACTGATTTTAAAATTCGCGCCCCGCCAGCCCGTAAACTTGCTACCAACCTCCTGCATTCCCATTGGTTATATTCCTACTCGGATGCTAGTTACCACCACGAGATCCTGCTCTCCTATTGGTCGGCATCTACTGTACTGTATCCCATCGTGCATCTATGCATCGGCGTTCCTATGTCTTCTCGTTCCGGCATCGGTATCGTACGCATTGATGTAGTGTTTGTGATTTTGCTTTTGTAACAATTTTACAGTACGTACTGTTATCGTGTGTGATACTTACGATACATCATTGGCCAATGGTCCCAAGAAAGTCGCTGATGTTAGGGGAAAGAATGTCTAGCCAAACCTGCTTTGGCAATGTGCATTGGGATACTTGTTTCAGATGTTATGTGATTCATCCGAGTTTTGTGGCTATAATCAGCAAAAGAATACATGCAAGCTAATATCTAATTCCCCAGCTAAACCTATGAAGACTTGCAAGAAAAGAGTTGAAAAGTTTGAAATTGGAGAATTAGGTCAGTTAAGAGTAGTTCAACTTCATTAGAAATCTCTACCATCTTTAGTAAGTTTACTAATGGGGACATGAGGTTAATGATTCTCAATTTGATATAAATCTATTTTGCATCCATTGTATCAAGGGACTTAGTCTGCATTTAAGTTGTAAAATTGTCACTTTTTTCATTTGATAAGAATAGTGGTTTAAACCAACAAATCTAGCAAGGCCAAATTGGGAAATTTCCATCAGTTGTATTTTCTTGTTTTACTCATTACATTTCTTTAGAGATTAATACAGGGTGACTTATGGTTATGAATCATTAATACAGTATAGTACATTCTATCGATTTTAAGTAATATATGTGGAGCAAGGTGAAGTGGTTAGTCACTTTTTTGGTGCTGGGAAAGAAATATTGATAAACATTTAAGTGAGTTGAAGTCGTTAATGGCTACATTTTTTTATACTGTGCATATTGCCACTATGTTTTATTTTACTTTTATTGCAACCTTGTGTTGTTTACTGTGGTCATAATTTATTGATGTAATTAAGAAATAAAACAGTATATTTTGTTATTAACCATTTTCATTCAAGCACCTTTGTTTACCAGAATAAAACTACCATATATTTTCTAAATGAGGAAAACTACATAGGAACATAACCAAATATAGGAATGACCAAAAAGGAATAAGATTCTGTGCTAATTAACCTCCTTCCAATACTGAAGACAAATTTTCTTAGTACAGCCAAGCAAATGTATAATGTGGCTAGAAGAAAAAAAATTGTAAATGCATTCCTGGTCTTAGAGAAGTCAGTACTGATTAATTGGAAAAATTAATGTGCAAAGTACTCCTTACAAAAATAAAAAACCCATTACTTTAAAAAGTCTTACATTTCAGGTTGAAATTGAGGACAGATACATAAATTTTATAAAATTAAACTACCACCCCATCCAAAAGAGGTATTCCTCTTTGTGCAGTAAGAGGACCATACTTTTAATCCTAAACATTCAGTATAAATCTATAATTATTACCACCAAGAACATCATTGTTTATTTATATTCATAAGGTATTTGTGCCATTCTTCTTATTACTTTGTTGATGGTTACTGTGGTCATTTCCCTTTCACATCTTGTGTTTCTTTTTAAAGATTTTGAAATGGTGTTACTACATAATGCATGTTGGGAATGTTATAGATGAAGTTTTAGAGAGATGCAGTGTCCAGCAGCTTCAAAATAGCCTGGAATCTCAATAAATGGCATAATTTAAAAACATGTAATGAGAAGGAATGCCAAGTTGTTTGTCTGGAAAGTATTAGGTATGGAAGTAGCAGGAGGAGAACTAATATGATAGCCCAGAAAACCACAGTAATGAGACAGATGAAGACCTAAAGCAAATTTGAATTTTGGCAGAAAGTGTATAAGGCTGTGGAGAGAGACCACATTTTATCAAAACCTGTAAAGAGAAACTCTGATATGTATGTATGTAAATAGGCTGAAAACAATTGTAGCAACCTAAAACCTGATTTTGCCTGGTTTGAAAGTGAAACCATTTATGGACATATGAAATGGAGATAGTCATGGTTTATTCCTGTAAAAAATGTTCTTTTAAAATAGATCATGTTATCAGTGCTGCCGAGAACAACATTTAATCATTATCAAGGTATAGTCCTTTCTTTATGGCGAAGATTCAGAAGAGCAAAATCATAATATAGAACATAAAAAAGACTTTGACATAGAGAAAACATAACTAGGAATACAAAAACAGGGAAAATATAAATATACAGTAAAATGATACAACAAAAAAGTAAAAGAAAATATAAATCTCTACTCCTGTGATTTAATGGGATTAAGAAGCTGGTAGGAGAATCTGCAGATGGTGCAGGAAACAGAGAGACAGGTGAGTCCGGAGAACCTGCCGAGGGTGCTGGAGATACTGGCGCATGTAAGTATAGAGAACCTGCAGGTGCTGGAAATACTGGAATAGGCGAGTTAGAACCTGCAGAGGGTGCTGAAGATATTGGAGCAGGTAAGTCTAGAGAACCTGCAGGTGTTGGAAATACAAAGTTAGGTGAACCTGCAGAGGGTGCTAAAGATACTGGAGCTAGTAAATTAGGAGAACCTGCAGGTGTTGAAAATACTGGGAGAGGTGAGTTACGAGAACCTGCAGATGGTGCTGGAGATACTGGGTTAAGTAAGTCTGGAGAACATGCAAGTGCTGGAAATATTGGTATAGGCAAGTTAGCAGAAATTGCAGAGGGTACTGGAGATAATGGGGCAGATGAGTCTGGAGAACCTGCCGGTGCTGGAAATACTGGGATAGGGGAGTTAGGAGAACCTGCAGAGGGTGGTGGAAATACTGGGGAAGATGAGTCTAGAAAACTTCCAGAGGGTGCTGGAGATACTGGGGCTAGATGAGGTAAAGAAGCAGCAAAGGTAAAGGGTGCAGGATCTATTGCAAGAATCTACCTTCTTGAACAAGCTTTCCAGTTTAGTGTGGAAGTTACACTCCTCTTCTCCTCCAAAGAGCTGCTTGGAACGTACCAGTAAATCTATGACCCCTTGGTAAATCCTTTTGTACTTTGGTGTTGAGTCCTCAGCGTCAAATTTTGACAGCTCTTGCTGGATAAGTGTAAAACCTTCTGAAGCATTCATGGTAGTAAATCTCTCTGGGTTCTGGTCTTGCTATGCCTTTCTTCTCCTCTTCAATTACCTGCTTTTCAAGTTGAATAAGGTCCTCATCTTTTCCAATTATCTGCTTCTGAAGTTGAATGAGGTCATCAGCAGATAGCTCCTCTCTATGAATGACAGTATTTTTTTTTTTATTCTTACTTGCTAGGCTACAACCCTATTTGGAAAAGCTGGATGATATAAGCCCAGGGGCTCCAATAGGGAAAATAGCACAGTGAGGAAAGGAAACTTAAGGAAAAATAAAATATTTCAAGAAGAGTAACATTAAAATAAATATCTCCTATATAAACTATAAAAACTTTAACAAAACAAGAGGAAGAGAAATAAGATAGAATAGTGTGCCTGAGTATACCCTCAAGCAAGAGACATTTAACCCAAGACAGTGGAAGACCATGGTGCAGAGGCTATGACACTATCCAGGACTAGAGACCAATGTTTTGATTTTGGAGAGCTGCTTACCATAGCTAAAGAGTCTCTTCTACCCTACCAAGAGGAAAGTGGCCACTGAACAATTACAGTGTAATAATTAACCACTTGGATTTAGAAGAATTGTTTGCTAATCTCAATGTTGTCAGGTGTATGAGGACAGAGGAGAATATGTAATAAATAGGCCAGACTATTCAGGGTGTGTGTGTAGGCAAAGGGAAAATGAACCGTAACCAGAGAAAAGGATCCAATGTACTACTGTCTGGCCAGTTAAAAGACCACATAACTCTCTAGTGGTAGTAGCTCTGTAAAATCATCAACCTCTAAACCAAGCTAATTACTCAGTTCAACAACCTTCTTGGTGAGAGTCAATGGTCTCCTCAAAACCATGAAAATCATTCATGAACTTTGAACAGTTTTTTCTACACACAATTCAAGTTTATCTGCTTCACTTCAGTTCAAGCATTAGCAATATTCTTCACAGCTGAAAGAATGTTGTAGAACTTCTAAAAGTCCCCCATAGTCAAGTTCTGTTGCTTCTAAGGCCATAGAAAATGTCTTTCAAAGGTTAGGACCACAGTTTCTCATCATCTGGGGAACATTAAATTTTGTCATTAGCTATAGTAGACTGCTATTAGATTAGATTAGACAACAGAAATTTCATTCCTGGATCTTTTTCAACCATTTATAAAATTTTCATCAAGATTCAAGAGTTAGATCCTATGCAAATACCAGTGGTAGACAACCATTCTTCCCTCAATGACTCACCTTCCTGGTCCTTCGTTAAACAAACTTTACTATTTTGTAAGAAGTTCATTAAGGTCCCAGGCATACTTTTTACAGAGCTATCAATGACAAGTTCCAATACTTTGCTTTTTACCTCATTGGACTCATTTCTGTTCCTTGAAGGAGTTTGAATCTAAGGGAGTTTTAACTGTTCCTTAACTTATATTGTATCAAATTTTGGGGAACGTAGATCTACATATGAATATGTACAGTATCGGAGACATACCTTTCCAATTTTAGTTTTACTTGCCTATCCTTTATTATATGACCAGCATGGCAAGATACCTATGGGAGTCGTCGTTTGCAGTACACCAGGGGAAGCAATCCGCCTTTTGTGTTTGGTGTCGTGGGATGGGTTATCACCCCTCTTAGTGCCTCTATTTCAACAGTAGCGTCGTTTTTACTGTATTTCAGGGAGGAACAAGTATTCGGTGTCGACGGTGAAAGGCTTTCGTTCAGCCTTTAGCCTTGTGTTTAAGCTAAATGGAGTTAAACATTTCCTCCTCAACAGAATTGTCACTCATGCGGTATTTTGAGCATTTTTGCCCCAGTCGGAAGTTAGACCACCTCCTTGGAATGTTGTTAAGGAGGTGGTCTAACTTCCGACTGGGGCAAAAATACTCAAAATACCGCATGAGTGACAATTCTGTTGAGGAGGAAATGTTTAACTCCAGTTAGCTTAAACACAAGGCTAAAGGCTGAATAAAAGCCTTTCACCGTCGACACCGAATACTTTTTCCTCCCTGAAATACAGTAAAAACGACGCTACTGTTGAAATAGAGGCACTAAGAGGAGTGATAACCCATCCCACGACACCAAACACAAAAGGGGGATTGCTTCCCCTGGTGTACTGCAAACGACGACTCCCATAGGTATCTTGCCATGCGTTTCATAACTGGCTTCAAAAAGCCTCTCCTTGTGAGGGGTAGCTGGATAACCTCCAGGCATAAAGACGTAGCGATGGAATTGCTTGATGGAATATCTTCACGTGTAGTTGTCTGAGTAGATCGGGAAGTGGAGGGAAGCTCTCTTGGAGCCTTTGTGGGCAGATGTAGAAGGTCTGGAAACCATTCTGCATGTTGCCACAGCAGAGCTATGAGGGTCATTGCCAGATCTTATGATGTCCTTACCTTGTTTAATAGCCTCCTTATTAGGCAGAAGAGGGGAAACGCACAGACGTCCATTCTGTCCCACAGGTGTTGGAAGGCGTTCTGCCAAAACGCCTGTGGGTCAGGTACTAGAGAGCAGTACCTCCGGAAGCTTCTGGTCGATGGACATCACAAATAGGTCTATTGTCGGCAAACCCCTCAAAGTCAAGACTTTGTTGGCTATCTGTTGATTCAAGGACCATTCGAAGCCAACTATCCGAGTCCTCCAGTTCAGATTGTCTGCAAGCATGTTCTTGCCTGGGTTGAAGAGGGCTGTTAAGGCTACCAAATTTTCTTCCATCCACCTGAGGATTTCTACAGCCAGTTGGCATAGGAGCTGTGAAAAGGTACCTCCTTGTTTGATTATGCGGGACACTACCGTAGTGTTGTCGCTCATCAACACTGTGGTGTCCTGAAAGGAGCTGGTGGAAGAGCTTGAGGGCCAGGAAGGCTGCCCTCATTTCTAGGAGGTTTATGTGGCATGCCTTTCGGATTTGGACCAAAGCCCGGATGTCGTCAGGTGTAATAGGTGAGCTTCGCACCTTTCTTTTAATGCATCCATGAAGAGCAACAAATCCAGGGGAGGAGAGAGAAGGTCTACTCAGCCTCTTTACTCTGTCCTCAGACAGAAAGATCTTGCCTGGTGTAGTCCTGATTCTCATCCCTAGATATACCATATCTTGGACCGGTAGCAGATGGGACTTTTCATGGTTTATCAGGATCCCCAGATCCTGATAAAACTTGAGAAGATTGTCTCGATGGCGGAGAAGGTTCTTCCTCGAGTCCGCCAGAATCAGCCAATCGTCTAGGTAACGAAGGAGACAAATGCCGTTCTTGTATGCCCAAGGAGACACTAGCAAAAAGACCCTAAGGTCATTGACACCGATAGCATTTATTATATATGAAAAACAAAAGAGAATTCAATTAACACCATAAAAGTTAAGAAGTCATTATAATATTAAATAGTTTTCAGAAGACCTGCTTCTGAAATAAATCTAAAAATGTCGCTCGCATAGTAGGACACATCATGTCCAAGAATCTTGGCAAGGATGAACCTGCCATCCTCACCTTGAGCTTCATACAGATATCTATTTCTTAAGTTATTATAATTAGGGCATTCGGTCAACAAATGCCTCACTATTAACGACACTAAACAGTCCTCGCAATACGGTTGGTGTTGGCCCTTCAGCAGAAACTCATGTGTCAACCGTGTGTGACCAATACGAAGACGACAAAGAGTCGTCTCCCATTTTCGGGGTATCATGTTATACCTCCAAGGTGATATGATATTTGTTACTTCCCTTATTTTATTGCCATCTAGACTATCCCAGTGCTGTTGACATTTATTGCAAACCAATTTCTTGATGCAAGGTAGGAAATCATTACAGGGAATGGGATACCTCCTTGGTAGCAACTCGGATGCCGCATTCTTCGCCAGTAAATCTGCCTTCTCATTCCCAGACACACCTACATGTGCTGGAACCCAACAGAATCAAACTGTTACACCTCTTCGTCCAATAATAAAAAGCCATTCTAAAATCTTTAAAACTAGAGGGTTACTAGAATTAAAAACTTCTAAAGCTTAAACACTCCTTGCATCACTAAAAATTGTAAAATTACCCTCCTTTTCCAAAGCTATTTTCTCAAAAGCGGTTAGTATGCCATACAGTTCGGCAGTAAATATGGAAGCTGTTAGAGGAAGTGCACCTCTACAATTAAAATCATTACTATGTACTCCAAATCCAATGCCAGCATCAGATTTGGAGCCATCAGTATTTATAAAAGTCAATCCCCTATGTTCTGCAGCATGTTCCATAAAAAGAGACCTAGATTCTAAGTCAGTCATATTCTTCTTAACTCAAATAAAGTAATTACAAAAAGATACGTCAGGTAATTTCCATGGAAGCTTTGATGATACCTTGAAAGGAAGCACCTTAGTTCAACTATGTTCTCTAGGGCCTGTCACGGCCCTCCCCATTGATGAAGGGATTATCTAAATGGAAGACAACCTGTGAACAGTGGTTTTCGCACGCCTTTGTTTAATACACGACACCTACAAGGTGTTCGCGCGAGGGTTGTAACCTCTGCATTCCATGCTTTTATCTTTCTCTAGTATATTTGGAAGATTTATATTAGGAAAGGTACAAAGAAGGACCTTTCACCGGCCGTCACAGGCCGCCCCAGAAAATAACTGTTTCACCCGAAACCCAAAAGGTTGAGGAGAATTTGGGTGCAACTCAAAGTATGTTCAGTGCCTTACAAGGCTTGCAGTCTGAAAGGCTAAAGAATTAGGGAGTCTTTGGAATCTAAACCAATACTGAATAATACAGGACATTCGGTAAAGATCTAGAGGCAACTCCCCAGCATCAACAAGGAGACTTGTGATAGGAGAGGTTCTAAACGCTCCTGTGGACAATCTAATAGCAGCATGATGTATAGAATTAAATATTTTTAACCGGCTTGGGGTGGCTGAGGAGTATATTTTGCATCCATAACTAATTTTGGAAAAAATCAAGGCCTTGTATAATTTTAAAATAGTATTGCGGTCTGCCTCCCATGATGTATGTGACAATACTTTTAAAAGATTCAGAGCCTCAAGACATTTAGCTTTTGATACTTTTAAGTGAGAAACTCATGTAAGCCTACAATCAAATAACCCTAAAAATTTAGCTTCACTTGCACATGGGATCCGTTGACCTTTGGTGTATATATCCGGGTCTGGATGTACTCCCCGGATACGACAGAAATGGCCAATTGTAGTTTTACTTGTCGAGAACTTAAATCCATTCATATCAGCCCACTGGACATTTTATCAATAGAGAGTTGTATTTTTCTCTCAACCATTGCCATTCTAGCTCCAGCAAATGATATGGAGAGATCATCCACAAATAATGTTGCAAGAACATCCCAGGGAATGACTGAGGATATCCCATTAATTGCTAGTGCAAAAAGGGTTACACTCAGCACACTACCCTGAGGATCTCCTTCTTCCTGACACTTTCTCTCTGATAGAGCTTCCCCCACTCTCACTTGAAAAACTCTATGTGAAAGAAGACTGAATAAATAGTGGCAGCTCTCCTCTCAATCCCAAGCCATGAATTGTTTTAAGTATACTATATCTCCATGAGGTATCATATGCCTTTTCAAAGTCAAAAAAAATTGTCACATGGTGCTGTTTGGAAGCAAACGATTCCCAAATAGAGGACTCAAGTCGTATCAACACATCAGTTGTTGAGTGCATTTTTCTGAATCCACACTGAATGGGTGATAAAATACCCTTCTTTTCAAGGAACCACATCAACCTTGCATTGACCATCTTCTCCATGATTTTACATAAACAAGATGTCAATGCAACAGGTCGATAGTTTGCTGCTAAAAACTTGTCCTTACCGGGTTTCAAAAATGCTAAAATAATGGCTAGTTCCCAAACACTTGGATAACTATGATCATGCCATATTCTATTAATAATGCTTAAAATATATAACTTTGTATTAAAATGTACATGTTTAATCATTGCATATGGAATTCCATCAGGTCCAGGGGCTGTATCGTTACAAGTGGCAAGTGCCGAATCATATTCTCTTTCAGTAAAAGGAGAATTATATGAATCTTCCCTTCTTGTTGCGAAATTTAAAATTTTCCTTTCTTCATTGCTCCTATACTGGTAACCAGGAGCTGCTACACTCTTGCAAGATACATTAGAAAAATGATCAGCCATGGCATTGCTAATATCATTTGCTTTAGTCACATACTGACCGTTCACTTTCAGCACTGGAGGTGGGTTTGGGGTAAACTTTCCGGCAATCTTTATTTTCCTCCATACAGAAGGTGGTATTCTACTGTTAATGGAGGAAACAAAAGACACCCATGACTGGCGCCTAGCTTCTTTCATGGCGCGACAGAACTGTGCTCTACATTTCTTGTATATAATTAAATTCTCATCAGTCAAGTGTCTACGCAATCGTGTTAGGGATCTTCTTGTGGCTCTATGCAGGGCAGTTAGTTCTGAGGACCAACAAAGGACTGGTCATTGTTTGAATAACCCTGTTGTTTTGGGAATTGAATTGACTCCTGCTGTATGGAGAGTTCCATTCAGTAAATCTATGGCATCATCAATATTTTCAACCTGTTCTACATCCCCATCAATTTCGCTTAGCTCACAAAATTTATCCCAGTCCGCCTTGTCAAGATTCCATCGTGGCAATCTCTGTGAAGGTGAACCATTGTTGGTGTTTATAATGATTGGTGCATGATCACTAGTATGCCAATTATTTAATGTCCTCCAATCGAAATCAAGAAGGCAGTTAGAGCTGGCAATTGAAAGGTCAATGCATGACAAGGTACCTGTCTGAACATGGAAGTGCATGGGCTCTCCTGTATTAAGGAGTCCGACATCCTCATTTTCCACAATTGTTGAGATGATATTGCCCCTGTGTTTGCCAAAACATCACCCCATAAAGGATGTCTACCATTCATATCTCCCAGTAAGAGAAAAGGTTGAGGGAGTTGTTGAATGACCTCTACTATATCATCATATAAAATATTATCATTTGGAGGTAAGTACAGAGAGCATATTGTATATTTTCTCCATATATCAATTTGTACAACCACTGCCTGCAGGAGTGTACGAATAGATAAGGGTATTTGGGGAACATCTCGACGAACGTATATGAGACTTCCGCCATGGCTCCCTGCTTGTTGATTATATGGTGTTTTATAGCTAACATACTCTTGAGGACTCGGAGTGTTAGCATCAAGCTTACTTTCCTGAAGACATACATTATGGGGAATGTTCATGAATTAGGAGCTCAAGTTCTTCATATATTCCCCTTAAACCCTGACAATTCCATTGCAAAACAGAGGAAAAAACTATGGTTTATTTCTTGGAAGAACTTTTGGATGAAGTCTTCCCAATAGTAATTTTTGACTCAACACTATTTCCTGTTGGTTTTATTAGAGAGGGTCTTGATAAATTGGGTTTTGTGTTTATTTTCATTTTGTCCTTTTGATCTAATTGTTGAGGGGGATGGTGGACCTCAACTTGAATTTCTGATTTATTTAAATTTTTCTGGTTGATCAGAAACATCAACAGACAAAACATCATATTTATTTGATGTCATAACTCTATTTCTTATGAAAGGGGGTGAGAGAGATGGAGGTCTCTCTCTTTTACGATTAATAGGTTGTGAGTTACCAGGATTTGTACCTTCCCCACTACAAGTACACCTGATAACTTGGTTTCAGGTGGAATCTCCATTAAATCAGGCATGGATATGGCCTGGTAGAGGTTAGTAATATACTTTGTAATGGGAGACAAAGGTTTGATAGTGGTGGGCAATGTCTTTTTGTTGATACTAAATGATAAATCTTTAGGAGGAGATATTCTTGTCTTATTATGCAGCAATTTATCAGTAGATGGAGAATTCCTTTTTCAAGAACTACCTACAGTAGTAGGTGGGCGAGATGATTCCCAAGGAACTTTTTCTCCTGTTTTTAATGTCTTTGCATAGGTATTAGATTTGTTGAATTATCTCTTGGCATGCCCGACACTTTCATGTTCAGAATTTGATTTATTGAGGGCAGCCTCTTCTAATTTATAAAACTGGCAGCTCCTATAATTAGATTTATGATTAGAGTTGCAGTTTAAGCACCTTGCCTCAAGTGTACATTCTCCATGGTAAATATTGGAGCAAGTATTACAAATTTTTTCATTCTTGCAAACTTTGGAAGGATGCCCAAATTTAAAGCAATTATAACATTGCAGTGGCTTCTGCTTAAAAGGTTGAACTCTAATCCTTTCATTTTCTATGTCTATGTGGAAAGGTACATCAGCATCCCGGAAAGTAAGAACAATCATTGATGTTCCAGGTACTTTATGTACTTTCCACACTGATAGTGGACACAGCCAATATCTCCTCTTCGGTAAATTCAGATAGATCCCTATTGAAAACCACTCCCCTTCCATAGCTAAAGTTTAGATGTCCAATTTTATATAATCATTTGCTGTCTTCAAATTGGACAATATAACAGACTGTGTGTATGACTTGGCCTTTATCAAATAACTTTTCTTACCGAAACGAGATATATCTCCAAGTGCGATCGTTCCTACCTTCCTCTGAAGAAATTTGCAGATCTTGAAATAATTTTTCGTCCCTCCTGTAGATTGAGCAAGAAGCCACATTGGTGGTTTTGGCTCTCTTTGGGATGGCATATCTACCTATATATTTTTATCAATCCAGTCTGCAGGTCTGTAGACATCCAGATCTTTAGGTGCCCCATCACACAAAGCACCCTTAATATGACAAATTCGAAGATAATTTGTATTTTTCCTAACCATACAAACCTTAGCTATTTACAGAGGGGTTACCTTTTAGCGCAGCTGAAATGGCGAGCCATTAGAATTTAACGAGGATGTATTACCCCTGCGCTAGTTAACGGGGGGGGGGGGGGGGGGGGGGGGGTTAGGGGAGTGGTAGCTAGCTACCCCTCCCCCCCTCACCCACAGATGAATGCTCACTTTCACTTAGAGGTAGGACTTGTCTTGGGGGACAGGGCTGGCGGGCAAATATGTGTAAATAGCTAAGGTTTGTATGGTTAGGAAAAATACAAATTATCTTCGAATTTGTCTTTTGTTCCGTAACCGAAATACAAACCACGCTATTTACAGAGGGTGACTTACCCCTTAGGTAGGGTGGAAAGTCCCCAGCCATACTGGCTTTGGCTTTACCCGGGTACTCAGAATCCGAGTGAGTCGCACTCGAGAAAAGGAGTCCCTGCACCTGACAAGTTCCTTGCTCCGCAAGGAACCTTGTGGCCTACGTAAGCTTGTGTGTGAAGGAAGAAATGTGACCCGTCCTAGGCAGTTGACCTGGAGTTCCAGAAGGAACTCTGGGTTAGGACGTTCCCAATACCACCTCGTCAGGGTATGGGGGACGCGACAGTATTGACTCAATACTCGGAACACAAGGAAGCATGGTTTACCTGCAGAGGTTCGAGGTCAGCTATGCAGAGACCAGGATGCTGCTTCCCCGTAGAGGGGATGATGAAGAAAGAAATAAGAGCCAGACATACTTCTTTCGTTCATGCAGACTAAAACCTGATAACAATGCCCTCAACCTTCTGCTACCTGTCCAAAAAGGAGCCTGAGGTTAGACCAGCTGTTGTGTAGCCACCACAGAGCGATAGAAAATGTATCGAGACTCCTGTGGGTCACGCCCTGCAGGAAGCGGGCTGCGAAGGTCATTAGACGCTTCCAGACTCCAGCTTGTAGCACCTGCGTCACAGAGTAGTATTACTCGAAGGCAAGGGACGTTGCGATGTATCCAACATCGTGCTGTAGGGCGACGTGACGGGGGAGGGTCTGGAGACAGGTCGAGAGGAATGTCCTTGAGTCTGGGCTGAAGAGGTATACTGGTGACTCTCCCCCGTGTCCTCCTTGTGCTCCCAAATCGGCTGCAACTGAGGACAAACTGCAGCTGTTCCCAGCGCTAACCTCTCGATTCCTTTACTGGCAAGAAAGAGAAGGTCTTGGGACATCAGATACAGAATGGAGACTCGAAATCTTGAATGAATTGGACCGAAGGGCCGGGACCCCCAGATTCTGAGTCAAGCCAACAACTCAGGAGCGAACCTGAATGTTGCCTTCCCCTCTTCCTTAGAAAGGGGGGAGTCGTAAGAGACCAAGAAGATTGCTTACACACTGGCCGTGGCCAGAGTGAGCAGGAGACCCAAGGCGGAATACAATCCGAGGCCTGTCGTAAAGGGTCTTGAGAAGATCTCTTAAAGGACCAAAAGTCCGAGCCATGCTCCAAGTTGGAGGTCTTCCTCCGACTAGGGCAGAGACGATCGTAGCTTCGCATGAGCGAGGATAGATCCAGCGGGCAGGAAAAAGTTATTCCTTTAAGCCTGAAGGTCAGGGAAAGGCTGAGCGACAGGCTTCATTGCCGAGAGCGGAAAGGAGTTTCCTCCCGCCGAAAGGCAATAAGACCGTTATTGCTGGAGAAGAGGCCTCAAGGGAAGAGGTATATCTCCCACGGCACCAACCACCTTAGACTCTTCACTTTGCCTGGAAGACCCCTGTGGATGACTATCGCAGATGACGCGACCTCCGTACCGCGACTGTAGCGGGTTGTCTCTTCTTGAGGAGGAGGCGTAGTGTCTCCAGGCATGAAGCCGAAGCGACGCCCCGGTTCGGGAGAGATGTCGCAGTGTGGTTGCTTGAGTAGTCTGCGCCGTGGGAGAAGCTCTCCCGGGAGTTCCGTCAGGGGAAGCAGAGGGTCCAGAAACCGTTCTGCGCATAGTCCCAGTGGAGCTCTCCCATTGAAAGGTTGACAGACAACCTGGTCTTGTTGAGACCCATTGTCCACAGACAAAAAGGAGGGAAGACGCAGGCGTCGAAGTTGTCCCACCATCACCGGAATGCATCTTGCCAGAGTCTCGGGGTCTGAGACTGGGGGGAAGAACAGCGGAAGCTTGAGGTTCCAAGCTGTAGCGATCAGGTCCCCCAGACCAGTACTTGCTGGTTACCCAAGGTCAAAGACCCCCAGGTACACTCTCTCTACGAGACTCTGCTCAGATAGTCGGAGAGAACATTCCCCTGCCTGGAATGAGAGAGCCGATGGTGGTATTGAGAGAATCTCAATCATCCCGGTATCTCTACTGCAAGATGTGAAGGTGTGAAAATGCGTCCCCTGCTGGTTAGAATACGCCAGAATCATGAAGTCGACGCGCACGGGGCGACTCGGCAGGAGCTGTAGGATCTGTAGAGGGGCCAGACTAAGGCCCCTAAGCCTGCCTGAATGATGGAGAGGTATCCTTCAGGTCTTGACCATAGGCCTGGACCGGAACATGCACCCCGCCCCCTTCCTTTGACGAGTCCGAGAACAGCATCAAGAATGTGGGGAAAGGACGAGAATATCCACTACCATCAAGAGGCTCCATAGGTCAACACCCATTGCAGGTCTAATAGTTCCGCTGGTCCCATAGGGGCCAGGAAGTCCGGTTAAACATTGTCTGAAGCCACCGGAACTTGGACCGCCCCACATGGAACTTATCCTGAGGCGACCGTTCGGACTATAGACGGGTCAATGAGGAAAGGAGAACTAGGAAACGTTCCAAGGTAGGGCTGAAAGCTCTGCTTGACTGAGAACAGGTACTGCGACTCTCCTCAGTCTTGCCACAGTCAACTGAAAGGAAGGCTCGGAGGATGTGGTAACAGAATCTGGCGTCCCCAGGTGGTCACCCATCCAAGTACTGACCAGAACCGACGTTGCTTAACCTCGCTGGACGGACGAGAAGCGGGGTTTCCAACGTGGTAAGGCCGTTGACTCAATATCATGGCCAGATACTCCAGATGTTGAGGCAGAGGAAGAGAAGGCTCCAAGCAAAATATCATGAGCCCACACTCATGGTAAGCATCCAGAAGCTTGTCCCGGCGCTGAAGAAGGTCGAACCCGAGCCTACCGGAGTTGACCAGCCCTCCAAACAGCAGAGGAGGCGGAAGCCTGCACCTGAGCGGCCAAGAGGAAGGCAGGGAGAGTTCTCTGGGGAAAAAAACCTGCTATGCCACGGCGGGATAGCCACACTGCATCATAAGCAGGAATACTTGCAGTCTAGGCTGAATTCGACGAGCTCCCTGGAAGATGGATGGAATGGAAACTGAAAGTACCCGTCCTTCCTATCCAGGGTTTAAGGAGTCCTGTCGCCTCGTTACCAGTCTGATCGATTCTGCTGGTCTACGCTGGCCGAAGTTTGTTCGACAAACTTGATCAGGGCTGAGAGGTCGACTACGGACATCCCCTCCCAGATCCTTCCTTACAAGAAAGGATCGACTGAAGAGGCCGGGGGTGAAGCCGTCGATGATCCTAAGGAAGACCTTCGCCTAAGGTATGGATCATTCTGCCCAACTGGGCAACTCTTGCTGACGCTATGGCATAGAGGTTCAGAGACACTGAATTCGCTGACAGAGACGGCAGGCGCGATATCCTTGGCTGATCACAGAGATTGTGCGGGAATGGGCATCGGGAAGCTGTCATTCGGATGAGTAACCTTAAGCATCCTCCCAGCGAAAAACCTGCAATCCTAGAGTTCGTGAACTCTGCCGCTCCTTTAGGACTATGCCCCCCTCGGGGGAGCCTCCCGTGCCATCTGTTCCTGACAGGAGGAAACTGCAATTGGACACCTTGTCCCAGTTGTCGTAGCCGATAACTTAGGCCGACGTGGTTGAAAGAAAAGGGCGCTGGAGCCCTGCAGAGTCTGGAAGAAAGCACCTTGGAGGAGTGAAAACGGAAGTCGATTTCCTCCGCACAGCCGCTGTCTAAGTCTCTGTCCTTGGGCACAAACAAACTCTTCTCAAGGATGGAAGGGTGTCTGAGGTCGTCGACCTCCACAGATGAGACACCCGAAGGAAGCCCTCAGTCAGCGCGTCCAGATGGTACAACATCGAGCTTGTCCGCAAGTTAGATACTTACCGACGAAAGGCCAAGGTGCCTGAGCTCGAGAGGAGGAAAGTACCCATGATCTTCCTGTAGCTTCCTTGAACCAAACCTCGGGCCGTAACCGAGGAGGGAAAGGACCTGGTAAGCTCCCAGAGGAAGAGGTAAGCAGTCACCCCTTGTCCGATGGAGAAATCTCGAACGGAAAGCCCCCCGCCAAAAATTCTTCCAGGGAATGACGGGGAAGGGCTAACCCAGGTTCAGGAAAGAGGAGTGTTGCTCAGATCTCCCTGAAGTTTTTCCTATTCTTGCGAGTGCCATGCTCTGCGTTTACGGGGTGAGGCCGTGTTCTGGAAATACGCTCCAGAAGAACTCGCCAGGCTGGCCATGCTGCGAAAACCCCATTGGAAATCGTGGTTGCAATCGCCCTGGAGCTCGCGCGACGGTAATTCAAAGATTTGCGCGTGGGCAAACGTGGAAGCGCCCATGCGCGGTAACGCAGGAACGCAAACGAAGGTGAGCGAAGGAGCGCAGAAGGAGGGCGAGCGTGGTAGGAAGGGCGAGAGCTGGTGGTCGGCGAGCGATAACCCATAGACGAGCAATGGATACTGCAAGAAATAAGCCGACGTTTGTGCGAAGAAACACTGTAGGTTCGACCGACGGAACACCGTCGGTTCGCGCGACGGAACACCGTCGGTTCGCGCGACGGAACACCGTCGGTTCGCGCGACGGAACACCGTCGGTTCGCGCGACGGAACACCGTCGGTTCGCGCGACGGAACACCGTCGGTTCGCGCGACGGAACACCGTCGGTTCGCGCGACGGAACACCGTCGGTTCGCCCGACGGAACACCGTCGGTTCGCCCGACGGAACACCGTCGGTTCGCGCGACGGAACACCGTCGGTTCGCCCGACGGAACACCGTCGGTTCGCCCGACGGAACACCGTCGGTTCGCACGACGGAACAACGTCCGTCCACGCTATGGAAAACCGTCGGTTCGCGCGCGGGCGAACATTGGAGAGCATGGGCGCGGACGTGCATGAGCGTAGACGTGCAGGCACGTGGGCGAGCGGTCGCGCGGGCGAGCGGTCGCGCGGGCGAGCGGTCGCGCGGGCGAGCGGTCGCGCGGGCGAGTGGTCGCGCGGGCGAGCGGTCGCGAGGGTGGGCAGGTGAATGAGCGCGAGTCCGAGGCGGCGAACGCAAGCGTTAGCGCGATGGCGAGGAAACGCGCTGCCGCGTGGGCGAGGAAGACAGCTGGCGATATGGATCAACAGGCGATCGGTGGTGAGCTGGTGAGTGCTAACGCGCAGGTTGGCGATGGCGCGTTGTGGCATGCCGACGCGATGGCGCGTTGTGGCATGCCGACGCGATGGCGAGCAGCATGCCGATCGTGCGATGGCGAGCAGCATGCGAAGGTGAGCGATCGCGAGCAGCATGCGAAGGTGAGCGATCGCGAGCAGCATGCGCAGGTGGGCGATCGCGCGATGGTGATCAGCATGCGCAGGGTCGCGCGATGGCGATCAGCATGCCAGGGTCACGCGATGGCGATCAGCATGCCAGGGTCGCGCGATGGCGATCAGCATGCCAGGGTCGCGCGATGGCGATCAGCATCCGCAGGTGGGCGATCGCGTGATGGCGAGCAGCATCCGCAGTTGAGGGTCGCGCGATGGCGAGCAGCATCCGCAGGTGGGCGGTCGTGCGATGGCGATCAGCATCCGCAGGTGGGCGGTCGCGCGATGGCGATCAGCATCCGCAGGTGTGCGGTCGCGCGATGGCGAGCAGCATCCGCAGTTGAGGGTCGCGCGATGGCGAGCAGCATCCGCAGGTGTGCGGTCGCGCGATGGCGAGCAGCATCCGCAGTTGAGGGTCGCGCGATGGCGAGCAGCATCCGCAGTTGAGGGTCGCGCGATGGCGAGCAGCATCCGCAGTTGAGGGTCGCGCGATGGCGAGCAGCATCCGCAGTTGAGGGTCGCGCGATGGCGAGCAGCATCCGCAGTTGAGGGTCGCGCGATGGCGAGCAGCATCCGCAGTTGAGGGTCGCGCGATGGCGAGCAGCATCCGCAGTTGAGGGTCGCGCGATGGCGAGCAGCATCCGCAGGTAGGCGATCACGCGATGGTGAGCAGCATGCGCAGGTGAGCTAGTAGCTGGCGAACCATGTTCCTTCAGAAGTGTTGGAGAACGTTGGCGTGCCGGCTGTAACACACGCGGGCGATCCGGAGATCGCCGAGAGACAGGTGATCGCTGGCGACCTGATGATCGCTGGCGAGCTGATGATCGCTGGCGAGCTGATGATCGCTGACGAGCAGACCTGAACCGAAGTTCTAGATCGCGAGGGCGAACGTGGGCGCACAGGGCGCGTAACAGGAACCAACAGGAACAGCAGGGATGATCATCATGAGAGCGCTTATGAACAGGAGAGCGCTGATGAGCAGGAGAGCGCCTGTGCGCTAACACTGACCAGGAGCAGGAGAGAACACAGCAGAAGGGCGCGCAGGGGAACCCTGACACGCAAGGGAAGAACCCCCGTGGGAGGCAACCCTTTGCCCCGAAGGGATCGTTGTCCGCCGGGAGACTGATGTCCGTCGGAAGACCGTTGTCTCGGAAGACCGTTGTCCATCGGGAAGACCGTTGCCCGTCGGAAGACGAGATCAGACTGCTGTCCATCTGCACCAAGGCGGAAGATCAAGAAAAAGGAGTTGTAGGCTGCAAACGGAGATTCAAAAAGGCGCCTCTAGCACCCTTATAGGGAGATGAGAGGCCCTTACGACGAGGCGGACGGTGGGCCTTACGGCGAGGGAGGCCAACAGCAACAGAAGAATCCTCCGAAGAGGAGTCTCTATGAGTGTACTCTCTCGCGAACGAAAGAGAAACACTTCGTAGAAGAGACTGGTCAGCCAGTGACCTAAAAGGAGCAATCCTCCGAAGAGGAGCTCCTGTAGTTGCCCAGCCCCTTGAGCGAAACTGCAGGTGTGATCGCTCAGCACCAAGAGCATAGTCGCACGAAAAAAAGGCAAGAGAAGAACCCCCCAAAAGGGGAAAAACTCAAGCCTGGACAGGAAAAAAACTTCCCTCGGAAGGAAAGTTACCCGCCCAAGGAGGCAAGCCTCCTGAGAGTTCTAAAATGAACTGGAGAGCTGTCCGTCGTCACGGGAGTACTTCCAGTAGAAGGAGACACGCCCCTGACGAAAATACAAGGGGGGAGGCAGCAACAGCCGAATCCCCAGGACTCAACAAGACAGCTCACACCGTTGCCATATTACAGAAACGAACTAGATCGGCAACTGTAAAAAAATAAAACAAATAACATTAGTACACATTCATTCCCCCGGGAAGGCTCCGAAGAGGAATCCCGAGGGAAAGGAACAAGAATTACACAACAGGCACGTGCCCTCACAACCACTTACACTCACGGAAGGAGAGCTGTAACCAAAACAGAATTATAACAATTATAATTATGTAACTATGTAATTATGTAATTTAAAAATGAATGAACACTAAAGAAAGAACGAAAACCCCGAAAGGAATCGTTCTACAAGCTGAAAAAAAACAACTACAATTAGATTCATAAACTAATTGAGACAAACGTACAGCGTAGCAACCCCCCCCACACGGAAAGGAAGCTACAAGGGCGTAGTAACACGTAGTAAAAGGGTGAACGACCTCAAGAGAGAGTGAGAAAGACCGGAGTCAAACTCGATCGCCACCCATAAAATTACGCCGTGGAGGCCTAACTGCCGAGGACACCACGTAGAAATCGTACACTACACACACAAATCTGAAAAGGAAACTTACTGATTTCTATACTCAAATATATATACTAACATGAAAACATGTTTACATATATATTGAGTAAAAGAAAAGTAAGTGATTAAGTATAGACAAAACAAACAATGGCTGCCAGAGAGGACCAAGACAGAGACGTCTGTCACAGTCCGAGCCAAAAGTGAAAGTGAGCATTCATCTGTGTGAGGGGGGGGAGGGGTAGCTAGCTACCACTCCCCTACACCCCCCCCCCCCCCCCCCGCTAACTAGCGCGGGGGTAATACACCCTCATTAAATTCTAATGGCTCGCCATTTCAGCTGCGCTAAAAGGTAACCCCTCTGTAAATAGCGTGGTTTGTATTTCGGTTACGGAACAAACTCATATTACCTACTTTAATATTAACAATGTTACGGATTGCATTAAATGCTTCCTCATAACAATTAAATGATAACCAAGAATCCCAATTATCATCTTGAAGTTTCATTCTAATTTCCTTTATCAATCCGTAGCACTCAAATATTTTATGTAGCAGATCATAATTAGCTTATACAGTGGAACCTCTACATATGATCTTAATTCGTTCCAGAAACTGCTTCATATGTTAAATCAATCGTATGATGGAGCAAATATTCCCATAAGAATACACTGTAACTTGTACAATTCATTCCACAGCCCAAAAACCTATAATAACTCCTTAAAAAATTACTACATATAATTACACATAACATTAACATAATTTCATAATATGAAAGAAGGATGTAAAAAAGATAATTATAAAGAAATAACAAATAATAAAAATGTTTTTATAGTCACTTTACCTTAGAAACAGGCCAATGCAGGTGTAGGAATTCCTACGCCAGGAGGAGACGGACGATTGGCGAGAAGGTAGACATGGTGTTAACACGTTCTTTAAATAAATACTCTCTCTCTCTCTTGTTCTTCTTCACTGGTAGTGTTAGAGACGTCTATTAATTTATTCTGAGAGAGAGAGAGAGAGAGAGAGAGAGAGAGAGAGAGAGAGAGAGAGATTAAACAAAAATGTGTGTACATATGATTTTTAACAACGTCAACTAGTTGAAAGACAATTAAATGTAACTAAAAAAGTAATATCTGCAAATCTGAATTCCTTTATTAACTAAAACAAAAATTGATACAAACACACTCGTGTGCGTATGCACAAACACACACACACAGGTGTAGAAATTCCTACGCAGGAGGAGACACGATCGGCGAGGAGGTAGAGATGGTGACTGCGATAACATACTGTAATTTACACTATGGAAACTTTAATCTAACGCAGCCTATTTATTTTTTTAATTTTTATTTTTCATATTTCTTCCATATTTTTTTTCTTTTAATTTTTAATTTTCATCACTTCCAGTGACGAGTTACGGTACATTATCGCAGTCACCATCTCTACCTCCTCCCCGACCGTTTGTCACTTACTGCGCAGCAATTCCTACATCTGTGTGTGTGTTTGTGCATACGCACACGAGTGTGTTTGTATCAATATTTGTTTTAGTTAATAAAGGAATTCAGATTCGCTGTTATTACTTTCTTAGTTACATTTAATTGTCTTTCAACTCGTTGACGCTGTTAAAAATCATATGTACTCTAAACACATTTTTGTTTAATCTCTCTCTCTCTCACTATAACAGCGAAGAAGAATGAGAGAGAGAGAGAGAGAGAGAGAGAGAGAGAGAGAGAGAGAGAGAGAGAGAGAGAGATTTTATTTAAAGAACATGTTAATGCTATGTTTACAGAGAAACAGAAAAAGAGAGAGGACTTTTTTAAAAGAGCTTGTTGATGCTATCATGGTTTTCTTTGCTTCACTTTTTTCTTTATTTCTGTTCATCAAGCTGACCCTTCTCACAAATGATCGTTGCCAACAATCTCTTTGTCCTTTATCCCTATCAACAAAACGCGTTCTATCTCTTCCAGGGTATTGCTATGATGTCTTGTAATAATGGTGATCCCCTTCGATGGTTTATCTGCTTTAATGGCTGCCTATTGCTTGATGATCGTAGAGATCATAGGCCTATTCCGGCCATATCACTCACATACACACTGCTCTCATGTTTTTCTATAATTTCTTGCTTCAATTCTAATGAAAGAATTGCCTTCTTCCTTTTCTCACCACTACCTGTACTGAAACTTAGCTTCTTAGGCACCATGATTATAGGTAAAATCAAAAAGGAAATGTGAGAAAAGGAAGAAAATAAGCACTGTTAATAACAGACCAAACAGAGGACAACCATACGATACACAAAAGAACAGAGAACAGAGCACTCGACGCTCAATGGCGTCCCTCTTACGTGCTGCCATCTACCGGCGTAAACAAGATCTACATCGGATGTTGGAGCATTACTTCGGGTGTCAACACAAAAATTTGATGGAATTTTACTTCGGATGTTGGAACAATCGTATGTAAAGACAATCGTATGTAGAGGTTCCACTGTAATGGGATTTGGGTAACGTGCAGGACTTTCAATTTTCCCGTGTTCCCCAAATTACCATTTTTCGAATGTTCAAAGAATACAGTAGTCCTTTTTAGTTCCTACGTCGTCAACGGAATTTTCTTTAAATTGCCAGAGGTCGTCAACAGTGCCAGGGGTGAGTCAGCATATCCAGGGGAGAGGGGGTCGTTGTCACAAGAATCCATAAGAAAAAAGAAAAGAGAAGTGCGATATTTTAAACAGTGTGATTCACCTGCTTGAGAACATTAAGGCATCACATGTTGGGAAGGAAATTTGCACTCTCCACTACCGGCACAATCAGAGTATACTTCCCAGATGGTCCACGCCATACCTTACCCGAAGGATAGCACCAAAACAGATATAGAGGCACAGGTGTAAGCTGAACCCGCCTGTTAGGCCTGAGACAAAGAAACTATGGTATCATCCTCCCCATATCTGTAATGATGGGCTTCCAGCCAAAAGCCGACAGTCCTACCCCAAGCATTGGATCCCCCTGGATTCCGAAGACCCAACACTTGAGAATAGTTCCGTCAAAAAGGTCCAAACCATCTTCAGGATGGCTGAGATCATCCAATACTCTCACATATAGCTTTGAGCACAAATACCTCCCAACCGTGACACCTTTCCCATTCATCAAAGCAGGCAGCAATAAGGGATGTAGAAACATCCACCCAAATGGCAATAACAGATGTAGAAACATCCATGCCATAAAAAAATGACATACATATATATCTAAATATATACACATATACATATGGGAAATTTTACTCATAGGGTTGGGACAGCAACATGAAAGAAAGTTTATAAAAGGAGAAGGTCAAAGAAATATTGAGAGAAAGAAAAAGATGACAGAGAGAAATTTTGATTCGAACTGGGGGAGCAATTTCCCCAAGCTCGAGAGCCCTCTTGCCCGTCACCAAGTTTATACACGGGAATGGTATGCATGCTGAAGCTCAATGACTTCATCAAGGCACTCTCTCATTAAGAGGCTTTAAGAGGGTGTCGTCACAGGACCCAGTTGACCCACTGGTTGACCACATTCTCCGTTAGGAACTCAAGGATCCTTGCACCCGAGAGTAAGGCGGCAAATAATGTCTCTCTCCTCTTGGGCGTCGAGAAGTCCTCATTCTTAATGAGGTAACTGACCGTTCCCAACCAGTCGTCCATTCAGGAAGCGGTTTGCAAAGAGCACTTAGCAATCCATTCCATATTGGTAGAGTCTGCTGCAGAGAACTCGATTGGTAGTGTTGTCAGTTTGTCCAAAGACAAACCTTTGGTCAGAGACACGATGGCTGAATCAAGTGGAAGGGGGGAAAAGTCATCTACCACCACCTCGTAGTACTTCCTCTGCCTTACATAAGGCCGAGGTAAAACTCTAAGGGTGTAATTTTCGGGCTGGCAGAAGCCGTCAGCGCTCCATCCGAGTTTTCCAAACCATCGTCAAAGGGTTTTTCTCCCAAGCTAGCACCCACAGCAGCCCGGGGAGGGTGGAGATCGTCAACTTGGTTCCTTCCCGTTGAGGAATGGGCTCTGGGAGGGAGTCAGCTATGTTTTGGTCTTATGAGAGCGGCGTGGAACAAAGAACGTTCCCCTCGAGTCTGACATTCATCCATAGAACGCCAGTTCTTGGGCAATGTTTTTAAGTCCTTCCTCTTTCTTGGGTAAATCTCAAATTTGTCCAGAAGGGAGGAATCTTCCTTCCTGATCACCTCCATTGGTCCCGTGTCCTCAGAAGTTTTATGCGGGAAAACCTTTGGTAGTGACTTAGGTTTTCTCGGCCCATTTCTATAGGAGAGATCCTATATCTCTCTGTAAACGAGACTTCTGTAGGAGATTTAGATCTTCTACCCATACGAGGGTGGATCGTATCTGCCCTCGGGGTGTGTGACAGCCACTCTGTCCCTTCTCTTCCTCTTGGTTGTGACCGGAAGCACTCCCAACCTCTCCCATGATGGAACCTGATCCTTCGGATTCTTGGCTTTGAGGTAATCCTCATATTTTGAAGCCCTCTGGGTAACAGGAGTAAGAGAAGCAGGAAGTGGCTGTCTAGCTATGCTAAATCGCCTTGGGTCCGATGGACCGTCACTACCTCCCTAGGACTTCAACAGGACATTGGGTACCTTTGGAGAAGAAACCTTGGGTGGAACGTTGGCTGATCCGCCTGTTTGGTCAAGGTCCCGAAACCAAGCGTTACCCTTTGGGAAGAAAGTTCCTGGAGGATCTCCCTTGTGATCCCTGGACTTAGCTGGTGTGCCTTGGGAAGGGAGCGGACGAGCAGCCTCGAGTCCTTAAGTCCTTTCCCTGCTGTCCATCCATCAATTGATCCGGTCAAGTGAATTCTACCAGGCGACAAAATGATCACTGGTGCTCGGTGGCCTGAGCACCTTCATCCAATTTCACTGAAAGAACACCTCTGACGAGGCAAGGAATACATCCTCACGTATGCGCTTCTACCTGACTGCCCAGGTGTGGGAGCATATTCGTCAGGTGAGAGGTGGGAGTGAGCGTTAGGTTGCATGCCTCTCCTCCTTCTCTCAGGTGAGCAGTTATGAGGTTGACCAACCAAAATCACGAGGGGGGGGGGGTGAGATGAGCTGGTTCGCTCGTCTACCTCAACCCGCTCCTTCTCCCTGACGTAGGGATCTTAAGTGTGTGAGGTCCTATTAGCAAACCTAGGAGCTTTACTTTCGCAAGGGTTATTGTGCCAACTCGACTCAAGCAATAAGTTCTCCTTCCCTCCTCGTTCGAAGGAAAGGCACGCAATGCTATGTGAGGCTTCTCCGCCCGAGACAGAGTAGAACGATCCCTTACGAATGTGTCTAGGAGAGGGGATTTCCTGCTCACATGATCCCCCGAAGGAGACGAGCGCATCGTCTTCCTATCCCAGAAGGGTGAACGAGGACAGAGTGCTGAACGCTAGCGCGACAATAGCGAGGTAGGTTCTAATTCGGTTGAATTGGTACCCATATGATCGGTCTCGCGAGAGACTGGCCTAGCGTAGCGCAGAGGGCTTCGCCTCCTCATCCAGCTCCAAGAAGCTGTGCTCTGATGGACTGGAGAGGGACATAAACAAATCTTACGCACTTCAGCAGAAACCGTGTGGGAGTAATCACTCAGAAGAACATTCCTCCCGAAAGAGGGATGATCGATCAACCCCTTTTCCTCCAGATGGAGCATATCCTCGAGGGCGAGGAACAAGACGCTCAGAAGGGTAGACAGTCCAACACCTGGAAGCTAACCTCCGGGTTGTGCATTTCATTTCTCCTCTTCATGGGTAAACCCGGCCAAGAGGATCAACTTCCCGCGCAGCCGCTGGAACGTAGCCGAAGCTAGTTCCCAAGACCATAACATCTCATGACAACCCACTCCGGGAGTGCTTATCCTTAACTGCTCCCATCATCCTGCCAAAGCAGGGAGAACGTCGGGGTGAGCAGGAGATAAAGCCTCAGCGCTTGAGTGTGTACGCACACCGAATCGTAAGACTTCTTGCAGCTTTTCCTTTAATGGAGGACCAATCAGCCCCAAGGAAGGCCACAACAGACAAACAGCATTGTCCGAGCAAGACTCACCTGCGGAGGGACCCTCCACTGCCCCTCGAGGGGGGAGCCGCAGGAGTCCTAACACAGGGTTGTCCCAGGGTTACCTGTGCACCACTCGTACTTGACCGGCCCTAGGGGAAGACATTTGAGCAGAATTGGAACGGCGAGATCAAGACGAAGGAGAAAGTTGGCAATTCTTCTTCAATTTCGAGGGTGACCTCGAAGGGCAAAAGTCTCTTTTAGGCTTCTTTTCTTCCGTTTGCCAAATCTCAACCACTGGGAGGGCAACCATTCCCTACACACTACATACGGAGACTCTTGAGTGCATGAGTGACTCCGACATGCAGGACAGAGACCGTGAGGATCGGTCTCCTTAGAAGATATGAAGGTGTCGCATCTGCGCCCTTCCAAGCCTGAACAAACCTGCATGATAGCGATCCTCATGGGCAATCACACCTGAAAAGAAAAAGAGAGGAAGTTTAGCTTTCTGTTCATTAGGAAATTTTTAATTGTTAACGGGGGAGCAAGACGTCTGCACTTCACCAAGCCAAAATAAAAATGACGGTTAGTTGCTAGTGCGAGTATTAAATTAAGAGACAAAATTATGGAACATATCTTCAACTTAAAAAATCAGGATTATTAAGAATAACTTTTACATTTATCTTTAATCTAAAACCACAAGACAGTACTGTATAAAATTTCAAAAACCTATGTACGGTAACCTATCCATACAAAATTAAGCACAACCCAAAAGTTAGGAATATTGTAAAATGAAAATACGGTAATAAAATACAAGATTCATACCTAGCCTAACCCCCTCCTCCCCAGCTAATTAGCAGTGGGTAATTATACCATAGTAAAAACTTATTGGCTAGTTTCAGCTTCCCCAAAATAAACACACCACAGTTAAGAGCAGAAAGTTTGTATGTTGCGCTGGAACAAAGTTATGTCCAATACAGTATAACACAAAAAGAGATTTACAGAAAAATATCACGCAAAATGGTGTCTTTTCTAATTTAGTCTTCCTATATTATATAGTGAAATATTATACTGGATACTGCATTTTAATTTTTTTGTGGGTAGAGAGTAAGTAACAACCAATAAAAAAATTATCTTACGAGATGTTTTAATTCAAGCAAATATTTCAATTGCTACACTACCTAGAGTAAAACAATACTTACCTGTGATTTGTCTGTAGAAAATAATTGTGGGGGCTTCCCTTTACTGGAAGAATGATAACACTTGAGCAGTAATAAATATTTATCTCCAATTACTTCATTTTCTTATCCAAAAAGTACTTACAGTAACAGGAATGCATGCTATAAGGAATTCAGAGAGCTGGAACACAAGTATTAAATTAAGTGACAAAATGTTATTTTTATTAGTAAAATAAATTTTTGAATATACTTACCCGATAATCATGTAGCTGTCAACTCCGTTGCCCGACAGAATTCTATGGAGGGATACGCCAGCTATCACAATACTAGAAGGGGGTGTACTTACCAGCGCCACCTGTGGCCAGGTACTCAAGTACTTCTTGTTGACACCTCCTCAGTTATTCCTCGGTCCACTGGTTCTCTATGGGGAGGAAGGGAGGGTCGATTAAATCATGATTATCGGGTAAGTATATTCAAAAATTTATTTTACTAATAAAAATAACATTTTTCAATATTAAACTTACCCGATAATCATGTAGCTGATTCACACCCAGGGGGGTGGGTGAAAACCAGTGTACAAGATTAAAGGATAGCTAAGTATCCCATATTTCATATAACAGTTATCTCAAATAACAATGAAATAATAAGTACCTGGTAAGGAAGTCGAATTGAACCGTTACTCTGCCTCTTTTTTAAGTTCGTCTTCCTTACTGAGCGCAGCGTTCCTCTTGGAGGCTGAATCAACCCAAAGGTGCCAAAGTATATGGGGTTGCAATCCCTACTAAAGGACCTCTACAAAACCTCTAACCCAGGCGCTTCTCAAGAATGAATAGACCACCCGCCAAATCAAAAGGATGCGGAAGGCTTCTTAGCCTACCGTAACAACCATAAAAACAACAATAAAAGCATTCAAGAGAAAGGTTAAAAAAAAAGGTTATGGGATTAAGGGAATGTAGTGGCTGAGCCCTCACCTACTACTGCACTCGCTGCTACGAATGGTCCCAGGGTGTAGCAGTTCTCGTAAAGAGACTGGACATCTTTAAGATAAAATGATGCAAACACTGACTTGCTCCTCCAATAGGTTGCATCCATTATGCTCTGCAGAGAACGGTTTTTATTAAAGGCCATCGAAGTAGCTACGGCTCTTACTTCGTGGGTCCTTACCTTCAGCAATGCAAGGTCTTCCTCCTTTAAGTGAGAGTGGGCTTCTCTAATCAGAAGCCTTATATAATACGAAACCCCATTCTTGGACATGGGCCTCGAAGGTTTCTTGATGGCACACCATAAGGCTTCTGACTGTCCTCGAAGAGGTTTAGACCTCTTAAGATAAAATTTGAGAGCTCTGACAGGGCAAAGAACTCTCTCTAGTTCGTTACCTACCATGTTGGAGAGGCTAGGTATTTCAAACGATCTAGGCCAAGGACGTGAAGGAAGTTCGTTCTTTGCTAGGAATCAGAGCTGAAAAGAACATGTTGCAGATTCGGTCGTGAAACCAATGTTCTTGCTGAAGGCATGAACCTCACTGACTCTCTTAGCTGTTGCAAGGCAGACGAGAAAAAGAGTCTTGAGGGTAAGGTCCTTGAAGGAAGCTGACTGGAGAGGTTCGAACCTAGGTGACATAAGGAACCTTAAGACTACGTCTAGGTTCCAGCCTGGAGTGGATAGACGATGCTCTTTAGACGTCTCAAAAGACTTAAGAATGTCTTGAAGGTCCTTGTTGGAAGAAAGGTCCAAACCTCTGTGGCGGAGAACTGAAGCCAACATACTCCTATACCCTTTAATCGTAGGGGCTGAAAGGGATCTCTCATTCCTAAGATGTAGAAGGAAGTCAGCTATTTGGGTCACAGAGGTATTGGTAGAGGATATTGAATTGGCTCTACACCAGCTTCGGAAGACCTCCCACTTAAGACTGGTAGACTCTACGAGTGGAAACCCTTCTCGCTCTGGCAATCGCACTGGCTGCCTCCTTCGAAAAGCCTCTAGCTCTAGCGAATCTTTCGACAGTCTGAAGGCAGTCAGCCGAAGAGCGTGGAGGTTTGGGTGCAACCTGTCTACGTGAGGTTGACGTAGAAGGTCCACTCTTAGAGGTAGAGTCCTGGGGATGTCGACTAGCCATTGAAGTACCTCTGTGAACCATTCTCTTGCAGGCCAAAGGGGAGCAACCAGCGTCAGCCGTGTCCCTTCGTGCGAGATGAATTTTTGCAGAACTTTGTTTATTATCTTGAACGGTGGGAATGCGTACAGGTCGAGATGGGACCAGTTCAGTAGAAAAGCATCCACATGAACTGCTGCAGGGTCTGGAACAGGGGAACAGTACAGCGGAAGTCTCTTGGTTATGGAGGTGGCAAACAGATCTATGGTAGGTTGACCCCACAAGGTCCAAAGTCTGTTGCACACACTCTTGTGGAGGGTCCATTCCGTGGGAATGACCTGATTCCTTCTGCTTAGGCGATCTGCTGAGACGTTCATATCGCCCTGAATGAACCTCGTGACCAGAGTGAGGTTTAGACCTCTTGACCAAATGAGGAGGTCCCTTGCGATCTCGTATAGGCTCCTCGAATGGGTCCCTCCTTGCTTGGAGATGTAAGCCAAGGCTGTGGTATTGTCTGAGTTCACCTCCACCACTTTGCCTAGCAGGAGGGACTTGAAGTTCAACAGGGCTAAATGAACTGCTAGTAGCTCCTTGCAGTTGATGTGGAGTAATCCCTGTTCTTCGTTCCACGTTCCCGAGCATTCCCGTCCGTTCAAGGTCGCACCCCAGCCCGAGTCCGATGCATCTGAGAAGAGATGAAGATTGGGGGTCTGAATAGCCAACGATAGACCCTCCCTGAGAAGGAGGTTGTGCTTCCACCACAGGAGAGTGGTCTTCATCTCTTGGGTGATTGGGATAGAGACTGCTTCGAGAGTCGAACCCTTGTCCCAATGAGCTGCAAGATGGAATTGAAGAGGGCGGAGGTGGAGTCTCCCTAGCTCGACGAACAGGGCCAGTGATGAAAGGGTCCCTGTGAGACTCATCCACTGTCTCACCGAGCAACTGCTCCTCTTCAGCATGCTCATGATGCACTCTAGGGCTTGGCTTATCCTGGGGGCCGATGGAAAAGCCCGAAAATCCTGACTCCGAATCTCCATTCCCAGGTACACAATGGATTGGGAGGGAATGAGCTGAGGTAAAGCCTTAACAGTCGAGCTCTGTTGTGGCAGAACCTTACTCCTCTTGGGCGGAGTGCAGTCGACAGATGATTGAGGCGAGTCAGAGCTGAGCCAATGACTGCAACCTGGCTGAGCACTCGCGGACTGGACTCTGCGTTTAAGTGGTCTCGAGACCTGAGACCAACGTTTCTTCCCTGACAGATGATCAGCGGACGAGAAAAAGACGGGCTCAATCGTCTGCAGGTGGGAGTGACGGTCTTTGGAAGACACGCCCGCAACCACCGAGGATACTTCTGTGCGCCTAACAAGGCCTGCCGAACCCTTATGCCCTTCGACATTGCTTCTCCCCTGGGCTTGGGAGCTTGCAAGAGGTCCCGGACTGGGAGGACGACTGGCTCGCACAGAAGTATCCTCACGCACCACACTGGCACTGACACTAGCACTTGGCACTGCACTGACACTAGCACTCGTCACAGCACTGGCACTAATTCCACCCACTGCACTCTTGACCTTAAGTTCCTTGACTTCGGCCATCAGAGACTTATGGTCACTTACCACTGACTCTACTTTATCGCCTAAGGCCTGAATAGCACGCAAAACAACAGACATATCAGGCGGAGGGCAAACAGTAGGTTCGGGGGTAGCCACTACAGGGGTAGGAAAAGGTAGGGGATCATGAGGTGAGGAAAAAAGTGAAGAGTGAGAAGAACTCCTCCTAACTCTACCTCTCTCTAACTTAGATGAATATTTTAAAAGACGGACAAATTCCAGTTCCGAAAGTCCGGCGCATTCCTCACATCGATTTTCTAACTGACAGGGCCTGTCCCTACAGTCAGAACAAGCGGTGTGAGGATCTACCGAGGCCTTCGGAATACGCCTATTGCAAGACCTACATCGTCTATGGGAGGGGGCTTGCGAAATGTCAGACATCTTGAATCCAAAGAGTTAGCCAAAGGGGTTTCCAAAATCAAGCAAAAGATCGTTAACCGTTAATCAGGACTATATAAAAGCTATCTAGCTAATATAAGAAGGTTTCCAGTAAAGCGACAGCCGAAATCTGAGAGAATACTTCACCAATTAGCCGTGAACAAACTCGAAGATCATAAGCGTATCCCAGAACGTCTTGCCGGAAGCACGACAGAGGAATAATTGAGGAGGTGTCAACAAGTAGTACTGTACTTGAGTACCTGGCCACAGGTGGCGCTGGTAAGTACACCCCCTTCTAGTATTGTGATAGCTGGCGTATCCCTCCATAGAATTCTGTCGGGCAACGGAGTTGACAGCTACATGATTATCGGGTAAGTTTAATATTGAAAAATCATATAACAAATCTTCAAGTTGAAAAATCAGGATTATTAAGAATAATTTTGACACTTATCTTTAATCTAAAACCATAAGACAAAGTACAGTATAAAATTCCAAAAACCTATGGAACCTATCCATACAGAATTAAGCACAACCCAAAAGCTAGGCATATTGTAAAATGACAATACAGTAATAAAATACAAGATTTATACCTATCTAAAATATACATGATTAAATTTTGTATTAATGTACACAAAATTCTGTAAATAGCTTTTCTTCAGTAGTTCATAAATAAAACTCTGTTAATGACCTCTGCTCTAGAGCTTATGGAATGTAAAATAGGAAAATGTACTATGTATCAATACAAGGATTTTTTACAGAAAAGAATAAAATTCTGAATGAAGTTTCAGATGTGAAGAATTGACATCAAAGGGAACTTTTTATTGTTCAGAAGATTTACTCTATCGCATAATAAGACCAGAAAGACTGCTTAAGATCACCTACCATGTACTTAAGAGAAGAGTGAAAACAAAGGGTTCCTGAGCAAATATCAGCAAAAGTGATTCTGATTTATGAAGTAATGATCACTAACCTAACATATCACCTTGGGCAAAAGTGGAGAAGGGAGTAAAATTATTTCTACTCAAAAGTAAGTTTGATAGTATTGGATTTTAGTTTCAATATTTATTCAAAAGTAAGTACTGTATGGAAATATTAGATTTTAATTTTAAATTCTTGTTTATTTGCAAGAATCTTACACTCAAATAAAAAAGGCGTAATAACACACTTTCAAGGCAGAATGAAGGTAATTAACACAATTACTCTTGAAAATACTGTACAGAATATAGCGATAAGTGCTCACCTTTCACTTCTCTTCTGTTGAGGGTATGCAAACTCCACAACTGCTTTGTCAGTCTCTTCCTCACATTGAAAAATTCTTAATCACATTATACTGAGCTATGGTAGAGAATACAAATGATACCAATTTAATCATATAAAAAAATTAGAGTATTTGGATAATAAAGTAAAATGAAGACTTGATGAACTTAAATTTCAATTTATGATATATAGAATGAAATCATATTTATTCTAATAAAGCTAATTCAATTAATATAGTAGTTACAGTTGGTCCTCCTTTCCACACCTAATAAATTTGAGCCCCTTCCATCGGTAATGAAATGGGAGAACCTAATCTATGGATCTTTTTCAAGCTTACAGTATATACCCTTAAGGATTGTAATTTTAATCTTAATGTACAATAAAATGCAACATTGAATTTATTATACTGAAATAATCATATAATACAGTACATTACTATCTCATACAGTACTAGCAATATTAATATCCTAAACTTTGTCTCTCTTTATCTTATATATGAATATGACATAATTTGCTGTACTACTCTAATATTCAGTATGAAAAATACTATTACTGTATACTGCTGTAGTCAACACGATACTCCCTAGTATGGTAGAGATAATAATAGTCAGGGTGAAACAGTAACTCAAAATAAATATGTAAATAATAACATTATGGCTAACACCTGCAAACTATTGTATTTCACACTAAACAAAATTATCTTTCTCCTTTCAGGAGATAAAGGTAAAAGTTGTGAAATTTAGTTTCTGCAAGTTAAGCAATTTTCTTTTATACAAAGTATGTTATTTCCGGCTGAAAATTAATGAAATCAGAGTTTTTAGAAACTTTCTTATAATCTGATATATATATATATATATATATATATATATATATATATATATATATATATATATATATATATATATATATATATATATATATATATATATATATATATACATATATATATATATAATGTAGTTTTTAAGAAACCTTTTGAAAGATATCAAAACATGACAACAAAATGCTCAACTCCACCCAAGTCTTTTATCATACAGTATTTGCAATATCTCTAAAATAAAATAGCCAAGTTACCATGCCCAAACTTGACCAACTGACTGGACTAACTATTTATCTACCTACCATGGCACTTTCCCCAATTTTGGGAGGTAGCCGACATAAAAAAGAAAGAGAAAGTGTTTTTTCCTCATCATTAAACTTTGCCTGACGAGGGACTTTGATGAGTTTGGTTGGTACTACCAGGGTACCACAGCCCACCCTCCCCAATTCTCCCACCACAAATCAAATTTTATATGCTGACTCCCCTGCCTCAGCCTGAACCAAAGTAGCAGCAGGACCTATTGGAATGGCATCACAATTGTTAGCCATCCATTCCTATTTCTAGCATGCTCTTTTGTCTCTCTCACACCTATCCTGTGATCACCTAGGACTTCTTCACTCCATCAATCCACCCAAACTTTGGTATTCCTCTTGCACTTTTCCTATCAACTCTTGCATTCATCACCTTCTTCAGCAGACGACTATTTTCCATCCTTTCTACATGGCCAAACAACTTCAACGCATTCATATCCACTCTAGCTACTAATTCATTTCTCACCTTCACTACTTCATTCCTGACCCTATCCAATTGAGATACACCAGCCATACTGCTCAGAAACTTCCATCTCGAACACATTCAATTTCCGTCTCTTTATCATTTCCATTTCTCACAACTCCGATCCATATATCACAGTTAGTACAATTACTTTCTCATACAGAACTCTTTATTTTCATCCCTAACCTTCTATTCTTTACCACTACCTTCACTAAGACCAACACTTTACATCCTTCATTCACTTTCTGATGTACATCTGCTTCCACTCCAGCATTTACAGCAACAAGAGAATCCAAGTACTTATACTGATCTACTATCCAAAGTAACTCTCCATCCAATATGATATTCAATCTAGCACCAGGCCCTCCCTTCTCGTGCATCTCATAGCCTTAATCTTACACACATTAACTTGCAATTTCCTTCTCTCACACACCCTTCCAAACTCTGTCACTAATTGACACAGCTTCTCCTCTGAGTCTACAATCAATAAAGTATTATCCACAAATAATAACTGGTTCACCTCCCACTCATGATCCTCTCATCTATCAGTTTCCATCCTCGACAAAGCACTCGATCATTCAATTCACTTACAGCTCCATCAAAAAACAAATTGAAAACCATGGCAACATCACACATCCCTGTCTCAGCCACACTATTACTAGAATCCACTCACTTCATTCCCTATCTTAGCGCATACTTTACTGACTCTGTATAAACTCAACACTGCTTGCAATAACCTCCCATCAAATATAATCTCATTACATTCCACCAGCAATAACATTCTCTTTTCTCCTTAAGGTTCACAGTCATCCATAAGCTTAAATTTATCACACAGAAATATTAGAATTTTACTCACATAAAAACATGAAGTTAAAGACACCTCTAGCATCCACAAAATTTTTGTAAACTTGTGGAAATTTTGTTGGTGTGTGTGCAGCTTAATTAATAACCTATCGATACCTATTTTAACCATAGCAACTAACATTTCAAAGTAGTGCAATTACCTATTGCAGTACTACACCACTCTTAAGCATTTCAGTTATGCATGGAATACTCTCAGGATATTTCCTACCTTCAGTATCTGTAACTTGTTCTGCATTCCCTTCATATTCTAAAAACGGTAGCCTTCTATCCTTAACTTGATCTTGTGTAAGAGAAATTAAACAGGGGATGCCAAACCCAGTAATCATTACTTCTCACCCATTCTTCATAACAAATTTAACTACCTGTAACTTTGTCTTCTCCAAGATAAAGTATAATACACAGAAAGGCTCTATGTTATAATTATGGAAGGAATACTACAAGAATCACAGATAAGTGTTTGTTATGTCTAAAGAATCAGACTTCCTGAGAATATTATAAGTGTAATGAGTAGAAGCAAAATCTATGCTTACAGCAGGTGAAGTTTAAAATGTTTTATCACACAATTCATTGAGACATCCAAAACTGGTCTCCAACACCCCAGACACTTTAGGTACTAGAAACCTATTGTAAAAACATGGGGAGGGATCTAAACTTCCTTTATCCCAATCTTCTCTTGAAATAATCTCTTATTTCAAAAGATAAGCTTTGATTATACTGTTCAGATAAGTTAGAAATGGAAAGGGTTCCAAATACAAGGAAGGATTTGAGGACACAGGAATATAATAACCTTCCTTTAAAACAGATAGGACCCAAAGACTGGGTTGCAGGATATCGCTACCCTGATGGAAGTTGAAAAGCCTTTCTTCTACCACGACCTCTATGGATGGACCACCATTGTGTTCTTTTATAGAATTAATGAGTCCAGTTGGCAATGTGGCCGGGCTGTCTGTTAGAGTGATACCCCAAAAGCATACCACTGTTTCAAAAAATACTCCAGGGTGTGAAAGAAACAAAATATTGAAAAAAAAACAGCTACTAAAATGTAGGAAGATAAAGAAGCCTATTGAGAAAATGATATCAAGAGCATCACTGAGTTCTGGGGGCTAACTGAAGTACCATATTGTTAATCATATTTTGATCTAATATAGGCTCCACCATTGCATAAGTTATTAAATTGAGTTTTTGCACATTGGATACTGTCCCAACCACAAAGGTGCAGAGTTGTTCTCTGCATTTAAAAAAATAAAAAATACTACAGTAGTCTCCAGAGATTCAGCCAAAACAGTTGTATCTAAAAACTTTAAATAAACCAAAATAAGATTACAATCCAGGTGATCTGCAAACTTTTCTATCATAAGAGTTGAAATAACACCTCCTATAGATGGCAGAAAAATTCAACTCCAACTATACTCCCTATTCTATTGTCAAGAGAACACATTTCTTTAGTAAATAAACTGGGAAAACTGTTATCAAGGAATTCCTTTTGTTTACATTCACAATGGAATCAAGATAACTAGTTTGTTTAGGGGCAACTGGCAAGAGGCCCAATTCAGCAGTAGAGGTACTAGCACCCCCATTAACATTGCTGTAGACAATTCAAGGTGAGCTAGTGGCTGAACCTACATGAAACTGATCCCAATTGCCACCTAAAATACGATGCAACTGCTTCTCAGCTCCTAACAAAGCTTTTAAAGATTTTAATATTTTTGAAACGTGGTCTACAAAAATCACGCAATAATGTATAATAAATTGTTTCCCATGATTGCCTATTTCATCAGGAGGAAGGATATTTGTACAGACAGTGCCTACTTGGTCTTCTATTTCAGAATGCAGTGGTCGTATAAAGTGGACTGGATCCCTGACTTGTAAAGGTTTTACAATATTAGGATATGAAGTAATTTGAGAAAGTAAGACATGAGGAGAGGATATCAACTCTATAACACGCTGTGTACCAGCAGACACATTGCTGATTGGTACACCTGAACTGCTAGCCACAACTTAAAGGGTTAGCTTAGGAACCTGATTAGGGCAGGTCAGGCTAATGCAACCTTTCCACAGTAGCTTGTTGGCCCTTTAAGTTTGCAACCAAGAGAAAAAAAAAAAGAAAAAAAAAAAAAAAAAAAAAAAAAAAAAAAAAAAAAAAAAAAAAAAACAAGAGAAAGTTCATGAGAATGCTACTACCAATTCCTACAAGTTAGGTATTAGCCAGTGTGGCATCAGCAAGCTCACTTCCACAAACAACTAATAGCTTGGTCATGTCTGGCTTTTCCCTTGACTCAAAAGACAATTTATTTTTATGACTAAAATCTTTTACGTGAACAATTACTAACTGGTGATAATCCTTCATAAGAGAAACTGAGAAAGAATTACATTCTCGGCAATTATTCAAATCCAAATTTTGCCCCTGGAACTGCCATGTGATGCAAGGAGAATGAGGATCATTATTACCCAGCAATAAATCCATTGAAGAACCATCACAGGAAAACATTAAGAAATCAAAAGAAAACATCCTACTTAAATTAAGAAGTCAAAATAAGACAACTTCTTAAATTACTATACAATAAAAAAAATCTGGAGGGTGTTTAAACAGTGAATGACATAAGAACTGAAAAACCAAGGAATACGATCTACCCACACGGCAGTATTTCCATACACTGCCATAAGATCTCAATACTAAACTAAAGGGGCAAGGCAATTACAAGGAAAGAAAACTGGATGTTTTTAGTTTAAGGGTAGACGTTAACATTTACGCAGCTTTGAGAGAGAAGCAACGTTAATGTCAGGGGAGGGTCATTAAAATAGAAATGAACAATCCATCAAAGCATACTGTAGAAGTAAACTAAAACAGCAGCAGTGAAAAGAATTGAATAAGGTTAAGAATAAATAATCCTGCAATGGCAAATAAAAGCTTAGGAAATTCTGCTCCGCTGTTGACAGCAATGGACAAACATGAAAATTGAGGCAGGTGATTGATACGTATCCAAGTGTCATCAGGCAGGTGAAACAATGTTCTACTTCTGTCTGTTAGACATAAGACTGCAATGCTTCAAGCACTCAGACTATGAATGAGGGCTGTATATGATTGGAAGATACATTGTATATTTTTCATGTAAGATACAGCATTATACAAAATATGCAAAGCCTTAACTCTTTCTAAAATGTTGGAAAATATACATAATTGGTAGCATGATCAGTTACTTTTACAACCAGTGACCAATACATGAACTGGGAAATGGAAACTTTACTTATAAACTAAATATAAAAAAAAGAATCATAGGTAGAGAAAAAAGGAATCATCAATTAAGCCCAATTAAAACACGACTTTCCTTATCATGTCCACTTTTCAACTTACCTCAAGAGCTAAGATGGATATATAAGTGCTACCTTACTATCTCAAGATATTCATTTTGGAAAATTTTATACTTAAAATACTAGCTGAAAATATTGGCACTCATATTGGACTAACAATTTTATATTGCTTTTCTAGTTACAGTCCCACTTACAGAAACTTTATATGAGTAATTTGAGTAGCTAGTAGTTTCAAGTGATACAACGCAATAGAATATGATGAAGTAATCTATAATGGAGCTAAAGTAAGAATGGATTTTTCTTATCTGCTACCACAGACCTTCTTAATAAGATTTGAAGGTAACTAGAATTAAAGCTGTGGTTGAATTTATAAGAAAATTGACACACAGTGATGAATAAACAAAATTTTCCTGTTCAACTGACGTATCTCTTCAAATATCATGCTATAATACAAATGTGAAGGGATGACAAATAATTTTCAATTAATTAATAACTACCAAGAATTTTATAGCATAATAACTACACGTCATTGATGCCACTAAGTAAATTATTTAAATATATGCTAAATACAAAAAAAATTAATTCCAATACTATAAATACTGTATAGCACATCTACAACCAAATCAGAGATTTAGATCTGAATTTCATTTACCGATTGGATTATCAAAAATTTAAGGTTTCTTTATCCAAACTAGGCCTAACCCCACTGGTATCTCTGTAGCTTAAAATAATTTGGATATTCACTCATAAAATATCTGACTGTCAGGGGCACCAGACAATCCTTCTTAAAGGGCAGAGGGCCTCTATTCATCAAAAAATTGTCTTAGTCATGTATGACCAATCCCTAATCTACAAAATACTACTTTAACGCTCTCGATCTTTTCATTTCTAGATATTTTAGGCCCATGTGGAATTTGTTACTTCTTTCATTATTAGGATTTTGTTGATCCCAAATTCATTTCAAGTATCTATACCCACTAAGCAGTAATATGTTATTTTCATTAGTAAAATAAATTTTTGAATATACTTACCCGATGATCATATAGCTGTCAGCTCTGCTGCCCGACAGAAAAACCTACGGGCGGAATACGCCAGCGATCGCTATACAGGTGGGGGTGTACATCAACAGCGCCATCTGTCAAGTAGGTACTCAAGTACTCGATGTCAACATAGAACCAATTTTCTCCTCTGTCCACTGGGTCTCTATTGGGGAGGAAGGGTGGGTCCTTTAATTTATGATCATCGGGTAAGTATATTCAAAAATTTATTTTACTAATGAAAATAACATTTTTCAATATTAAACTTACCCGATGATCATATAGCTGATTCACACCCAGGGGGGTGGGTAGAGACCAGCATTACATGTTGACATTATTATGAGCTAAGTATTCCGCATTTCATTTTAGCAGTTATTCAAAATAACAAGCATAAAATAAATAAGTACCTGGTAAGGAAGTCGACTTGAACAATTACTCTGCCTTTTTAAGTACGTCTTCCTTACTGAGCCTCGCGATCCTCATAGGATGCTGAGCGACTCCTAGGAGCTGAAGTATGAAGGGTTGCAACCCATACTAAAGGTCCTCATCAAAACCTCTAATCTAGGCGCTTCTCAAGAAATGACTTTGACCACCCGCCAAATCAAGTAGGATGCGAAAGGCTTCTTAGCCTTCCGGACAACCCAAAAATATTAATAAAACATTTCAAGAGAAAGATTAAAAAGGTTATGGAATTAGGGAATTGTAGTGGTGGAGCCCTCACCACTACTGCACTCGTTGCTACGAATGGTCCCAGAGTGTAGCAGTTCTCGTAAAGAGACTGGACATTCTTAAGATAAAAGACGCGAACACTGATTTGCTTTTCCAATAGGTTGCGTCGAATATACTTTGCAGAGATCTATTTTGTTTAAAGGCCACGGAAGTTGCGACAGCTCTAACTTCGTGTGTCCTTACCTTCAGCCAAGCTTGGTCTTCCTCATTCAGATGGGAATGAGCTTCTCGTATTAACAGTCTGATAAAATAGGATAAAGAATTCTCTGACATAGGCAAAGATGGATTCTTAACTGAACACCATAAAGCTTCAGACGGGCCTCGTAAAGGTTTTTAAAATAGAACTTAAGAGCTCTTACAGGACATAATACTCTTTCTAGTTTATTTCCAACCATACGATAAGTTTGGAATATCGAACGATATTGGTCAAGGCCGAGAAGGCAGCTCGTGTTTGGCTAGAAAACCAAGTTGTAGAACATGTAGCCGTTTCGGATGAGAATCCGATGTTCTTGCTGAAGGCATGAATCTCACTGACTCTTTTAGCTGTGGTTAAGCATATCAGGAAAAGAGTCTTAAAGGTGAGATCTTTCAGGGAGGCTGATTGAAGCGGTTCGAACCTGTCTGACATAAGGAATCTTAGAACCACGTCTAAATTCCAACCAGGTGTAACCAAACGACGCTCCTTCGTGGTCTCAAAAGACTTAAGGAGGTCTTGTAGATCTTTATTGTTGGAAAGATCTAAGCCTCTGTGACGGAAGACTGATGCCAACATGCTTCTGTAACCCTTGATAGTGGGAGCTGAAAGAGATCGTTCTTTCCTCAGATATAAGAGAAAGTCAGCTATTGAGTTACAGAGGTACTGGTCGAGGATACGGATACTGACTTGCACCAGTTTCGGAAGATTTCCCACTTCGATTGGTAGATTCTAAGGGTGGATGTTCTCCTTGCTCTAGCAAACGCTCTGGTTGCCTCCTTCGAAAAACCTCTAGCTCTCGAGAGTCTTTCGATAGTCTGAAGGCAGTCAGACGAAGAGCGTGGAGGCCTTGGAGTACCTTCTTTACGCGTGGCTGACGTAGCAGGTCCACCCTTAGGGGAAGTGTTCTGGGAACGTCTACTAGCCATCGAAGTACCTCGGTGAGTTATTCTCTCGCGGGCCAGAGGGAAGCAACTAGCGTCAACTTTGTCCCTTCGTGAGAGGCGAACTTCTGCAGTACCTTGTTGACAATCTTGAACGGAGGGAATGCATATAGATCTAGATGTGACCAATCTAGTAGAAAGGCATCTATATGAACTACTGCTGGGTCCGGGATAGGTGAGCAAACTATTGGGAGCCTCTTGGTCATCGAGGTTGCGAAGAGATCTATGGTTGGCTGGCCCCAGGTGGCCCAAAGTCTCTTGCATACATCCTTGTGGAGGGTCCAATCTGTTGGAATTATTTGTCCCTTCCTACTGAGACAATCTGCTATGACATTCAAGTTGCCTTGGATGAACCTCGTTACTAGTGAAAAGTCTAGACCTGTTGACCAGGTGAGGAGGTCTCTTGCGAACTCGTACCATGTCAGAGAGTAGGTCCCTCCTTGCTTGGAGATGTACGTCAAAGCAGGGTGTTGTCCGTGTTCACCTCCACCACTTTGCCTTGAAGGAGAGACCTGAAGCTTTTCCAGGTCAGACGTACTGCCAGAAGCTTCTTGCAGTTGAAATGCATTGTCCTTTGACTCGAGTTCCATAATCCCGAGCATTCCCTACCGCCTAAGGTCGCACCCCAGCCTACGTCCGATGCGTCCGAGAAGAGAACGTGGTTGGGAGTCTGAACAGTCAGGGGAAGACCCTTTCAAAGGTTGATAAAGTCCTTTCACCAAGTCAGACCAGACTTTATCTTTCCGGAAACCGGGATCGAGACCGCTTCTAGCGTCTTGTCCTTTTCCAGTGAAAAGCTAGATGATACAGAAGAGGACGGAGGTGTAGTCTTCCAAGTGACACAAATTGAACCACGGATGACAGTGTCCTAACCAGACTCATCCACAGCCTGACAGGGCAGCGTTCCTTCTTCAGCATCTTCTGGATGGATAGCAGGGCTGGGGGTTGATCGTCTTGTTCAGCAATGTCCTCATCAGAGGGTTCCTCATCCGAAACTGATGAGGAAACGGCAACGGAGTGGGCAACGTCTGACTCGCTGAATCCGGTCGCACTGGTGGATGCGTGACGGAGCCGGACACAATATCATGGTACTGCTGCACAGTCTGTGAACTGTCAACCATGGGGACGCGAGGAAGTACAGCGTCAACCCGAAACTGTCTAGACTGTCTGGGTTGTGCAGTCAACCCCCTACCGGGTTGCTGAGGTTGCCGCATTGCGTCACAACAAGTCACCTCTGCTGGTTGTTGAACGTCTTCCTAGTGACACACTGAACGTCCACAACCACCTCCGAGAGTCGCTTAACGTCAACGTGCGACTGGCAACCCACACTGGGTCGCATCGGTGGAGGAACCACCTCAACTGGCGGACGCGAGTAGGATACCTCAGCGTCAACAGGGCGCACAACCAACCGGTAGGAAGGTTGTTGGCCAGAAGGTTCTTCTCCGTAAAAAATCCTCTATCAAGGACACAAGCTTGGACTGCATGTCTTGCAGCAAAGCCCATTAGGGTCTACGGGAGCAGGTGTGGCAACAGACGGGGTTAGCGACTGAAGCGGAACCATTTACCATCCCTGGAAGCTTTGTATGCTTTAATTAAAGTCCATAGGAGGCTAAGCAGCTTAAGGCTCCTCTCCAAATGACAGAGTCCTCAAAGGAATATCAGTAGGAGGGAGAACAGCACTTTCTCATCTACAGGAACCATGTCCGAGAAAAGCTAGGTTATCTCAGTGAGGGTCTCACTGGTGCATAAGCAGCAGACCAGAAGGCAACGTTAAGTAACTGCTTGACAGTCTGTGAACTGTCAAAAACTGAACTGTCAACCACAACAGGTGCGTGAGGACATACAGCACTGGTGCATTAGCAGCAGACCAGAAGGCAACGTTATGAAACTGCCTGACCGTCTGTGAACTGTCAAAAAACTGAACTGTCAACCACAACAGGTGCGTGAGGACATACAGCACTGGTGCATTAGTAGCAGACCAGAAGGCAACGTCATGTAACTGATTGACAGTCTGTGAGCTGGCAACAACCAAAGCTGTGTGGGGAAGCCTCAACTCCTGACTGACTAGTCTGCTGCGGGCGAGTGGCGGTAACCACAGTGGGTTGCGGAGGCAGGGTCGACTGCGCATGGGTGGAGGAGCTCTCACAACAAGAGTGTGGGAGCAGGCAGCCGCAGCGTCTGCTGGGCGCACAACCGTGGCAGGTTGTAGGCAAACGGGTGCATCGTCAACCTTCTCCGCAGTCGGAGTGTGGGAGCAGGCAACAACCAAAGCGGAGTGGTGGTGCGTGGTGGGGACTGCCGTGGGTTGCGGAAACTAACGCATCGCGTCAAAACACGGCAGCTTGACTCCACCTTCCCACCGCTGATGCGGTAGCTCACGCATGTCAACGGAGGGTGCCGCACGTCGGCTAACGTCAACATGCGTCTGGCAGGGTCGACTGCGCATCGGTGGTGGAGCTCTCCGCAGCCGGAGTGTGGGAGCAGGCCGCCTCAGCGTGAGCTGGGCGCACAACCGTGGCAGGTTGTAGGCTAACGGGAGCAGTGTCAACCTTCTCCGCACGAAACTCCTGCATAACCGCAGCTAACTGAGTCTGCATAGACTGCAGTAAAGACCACTTAGGGTCTACAAAAGCGGCAACAGACGGAGCTACTGTCCGTTGTGACTGAGGGTCTAAAACAGCTGGTGCGGCAACAGACGGAGTTACTGCCTGTTGCGGTACCACCTTGCCTCTCTTGGGAGGTGTGCAGTCGTCGGATGACTGCAGCGAGTCCGAACTGACCCAGTGGCTACACCTGGGCCGTTGGACTTGCGCGGAAGGGACCGACTTGCACTTAAAAAGCTGCGAGATGTGGTCCATGGTTTCTTACGAGAAACCTCTTCCGCAGACGAGGAATAAATGGGCTCTCTCGTCTTTGTGTGGGTGGGGCGATCTTGGGTAGATACGCCTGAAACCACGGAGGGAAAAACGTCTGTTCGTTGATCAAGGCCTGTGGAACCCATAAGTCGTTCGACATTACTTCTCCCCTGGGCTTGGGAGCTTGTAAGAGGTCCCGGACTAGGTGAACGACTGGCACGAACAGACGAACCCTCGGACGCAACACTGTAACACTTTGCGCATATCACTTTATCACTTTGATTTTCTGTTTTGCACTTATTTCACTGAAATCGAAACTTTAACTGATTTCTACCTGAAACATGCAATCCTATCCTTCATTAAAAGGTAGTAATTGCGAAAACAGTCGTACAATGCAACAGAAAACATATATAAAGATAAAGAATTCAGTGGCTGGGAAAGAGACTAAACACTAGATCAAATAAACTACGTTTACAATCTCTCACCGCACATAGCCTGGGAACAAGAATAAAACCCTAGAAACGTTTTACCTTCTTCCCCTACAGCGACTAGGGAGGAGAGTAAAAAACGAGAACAACGTTACCAGCTTGAACGAAACGTTTATTCTCCTCTCTCTCCCTCCGTCTCTATCTCTCTCTCTCTTTCTCTCTTGATTTCGCACCTGAGAGAAGAGCCCAATTATATATCGTTAAAACATGTTATTTGCTAAAGGAAAAAACTGAAAGGTTTTCCAAATAAAAAGTTCCTTTAATTTAGAATTTAAATCATTTAAGCTAAGAAAGAATGAACGAAACGCCAGAATCGTTTTACTCTTACTGCAAAGTGAAACCGTGATACACTCTCTCTCTATCGTAACGATAGAGCGCATGTTGAACGTCCTGAACGTCAACAACTGCGTAGACTAAAAACTAAACGTTAGTTCATCTTTGAAAACAGTACGAGACTATCAAAGAAATTCTTTCATAAAACATTAAAATTTAAAAAGTATTAAATTCTTTAAAGGTTAAATACGATATAACGGGCTCAATGTTAATTAACTTCGGATCCAAGTTAGGACCGCCTACTATCAGGAAAGGTCGCATATAAACAAACATAAAAATTTATTGTTATATGTTTATAATAAATGGAAAGTTAATCGAAGAGGCCTATAAAGGCGGAGAGATATAAAATATATAGATCTATAACGTGTTAAGCAAAATTACCAAAAACCTAAACACACTTTCGTCTAAGGGAAGGGTCGGCCATTTAAAAGTGAAAGAGTCCATACTCTCTTCGTCAACATAATTAAATCTATACAAAACGAGTTCAAGTTTTGAAATGAAGATAAAACCCCTGCATAGCGAAAGCTCAAAACTGGAATAGTGTACTTCACCAAATCGTTGTGAAAACAAATCCAGTTAGTAACAGCGTATTTAGTAGGTCTTGCCAGTGGCACGACAGAGAGAAAATTGGTTCTATGTTGACATCGAGTACTTGAGTACCTACTTGACAGATGGCGCTGTTGATGTACACCCCCACCTGTATAGCGATCGCTGGCGTATTCCGCCCGTAGGTTTTTCTGTCGGGCAGCAGAGCTGACAGCTATATGATCATCGGGTAAGTTTAATATTGAAAATTTCTAAACACTTAGATATCTCTCCTGTTTTTCTTAAAATATAAGTAAGGCTATGTTACTGGGTGATACATATGTAAAAAAATTTATTTGAGATATGTGGATATTAAGACCATATCTTGCTTGTCTGGATAAAAAACTATTAGACCTCAACTTATAATGGAAAATTCAAGTTCAGTAAAACAAAATGTGAAGGTTTTGTGCTATACAGAACTTCAAAACTCTTGTGCTTTCAATGGTACTGACACTCAACTAAACAGTCTTCATTTCAGTATATTGAATCCAAGGCTGCTTTTGGTTCTTCACGAATAGTCCGGTCACATAATTTGCAACTTTCTAGATTAGTGTAACTTTTCGACAAATTTGTGTTACCATCTACATTAAAAAAGAATTATATGAAAAATTCAACTAACATTAATATAACAATGAAACCTAAATCTTTTTTTTAGGTCCACAATTTCTCTAAGAGTGCTAAGTACTAAGTTTCGGTTTACCCTCTACAGTATTTCTATTATTAAGGCATTCATAAAATATTTGTTTCTAATAATGTGACATTAGAAAAGACACTATGGTAAAAAGTTTACAAAACTTTACACTTTCAAAATGTATCCATCAATCAATAAAAACTGTAATTGCTATATAAAAAAGTAAAAAAAAGAGAACCTACTATATATATATATATATATATATATATATATATATATATATATATATATATATATATATATATATACACAGTATATATATATATATATATATATATATATATATATATATATATATATATATATATATATATATATACATACATACATACATATATATATATATATATATATATATATATATATATATATATATATATATATATATATATATATATATATATACATATATATATATATATACATATATATATATATATATACATATATATATATATATATATATATATATATATATATATATATATATATATATTTATGTATATGTATATGTACATGTATAATAAAATCCAATATCCATGCTCTGAAACAGAATTAAATTCATAATTAAGCTAGTAAAAATATTGCTATACAAACCATATAGTATGACATGTAACTATACTGGTAACCCATGTATTTGAAACAAGACTATCTTTCGGAAAAAAATTCTTCATTCACTTGGGCAGTTCTTAATTCAAGGAAAACTAGCCTCTGTAAGCTTCCATGTCCACCAAAAACTATTGGGTACAATTATCAGTGGCCAAATTAATCCTTGTTAGGTAGTCAAATGCAAATAATATTACAGTACTGTATACATATATAGCACCTGCACCTTATCCATAAGTGACGAAAAATAAAACTATGTGCTGCAGTACATAATTAAGTAGAATGTATTAATGAAAATAAGAAAATGATAGAAGATATATGAAAATAAGTTCCACATTCATGACGAAAATTATGTAAATATTGTAATATACAGCATAATTTACTGTGCCAAGATAGAATATATAAACACTTAAAACTGGTCCTTTGGAACATAAACCAGCAGTGAACCAAGAACAGTTTGCAGTCACTTTTACATGGAAAGCATATGGGATACAAAAATAAGATTCACTTAAAATAGAGGCACATAAAACTAGTGCAATGTAAAAGTTTTAGATTCACTAGGACCTATCAGTATTGTCACTTATAGCAGCTCACCTTTTCATATTTGGTAAACTAGTGTAATACATCAACTAAAATATAATTCTTAAATCATATCATTCTATCGAGGAAATCTAAAAATATGATGCAGCTTTGAAACCAGTTAATATAAAATATAAATGTAATATTTTGGAATGATAAATATATCAGACAATATTCTTTGGAATATTTCATTACATATGCATAAGTAAATCTGACAAAAAGAGTAAAACATAGTTACACATACCCATTACCATTAGAATTCTATCTTTTTCTCAAAATAGCTTAGCTATAATTTATATAATTTGTTTCACTTACATTCTTATGTATTAAAAATAATTCTTTGTGTAAACACTTGATCCCTAAAAGTTTAACAGTAGATTACATTGTTCGTTGAATAAATTGTTCTAAAAATTAAGACATAGAATCTTTCTTGACTTTCACTGCTTGTCTATCACTTACAAAGATTAATGTTCAGGAAATCTTTTTACAAGGTAGCCTTGAACATTCTCGTATACAATCATCATAATTCCGGCACCCGGACCTAACCTTAGAACTTTGGGAACTAATCCTTTGTAGAGAGCAAGGAACCTGTGGAAATAAACAACATCTAAGCTCACAATATGGGTAAGAATAAAAAATATTCTTGATAAAATGGTAATATGCATGCATAATGAACTAATTGAATGGCGGTGCCAGAGTTTAATATCAAGATCAGGAATAGAAATTTAATAGACCGTAAGTTTCTGTCCAACAAAATAAGATGAGAATCAGCAGCTGAAGACCAGACAGGAGAACAATACTCAAAACAAGGTAGAATGAAAGAATTAAAAGACTTCTTCAGAATAGATTGATCACCGAAAATCTTGAAAGACTTTCTCAATAAGCCAAATTTTTGTGCAATTGAGAAGACACAGACCTAATGTGTTTCTCAAAAGTGAATGTGCTGTCGAGAATCCCACCTAAAATTTTAAAAGAGTCATACAAAGTTAAAGAAATGTTATCAATACTGAGATCTGGATGATGAGAAGCCACTGTCCTTGCCCTATTTACAATCATACTTTGAGTTTTGTTACTATTCAACTTCATACCCCATAATTTGCACCATGCACTAATTCTAGCTAGATCTCTATTAAGGGATTCAGGAACACCAGATCTCTATTCAGGGGATTGAATCGATACAAAAAGAGTAGCATCATCTGCATATGCAACAAGGTTGTTTTCTAGGCCAAACCACATGTCATATGTATATAGTATGAAAAGTAATGGGCCAAGAACACTACACTGTGGAACACCAGATATCACATTCCTATACTCACTATGGTGCCCATCAACAACAACTCTTTGAGATTTACTACTGAAAAAATCAATAATAATGCTAAGAAACGACCCCACCCCCACTCCCAACTGTTTGAGTTTGAAAACAAGGGCCTCACGATTAATACGGTCAAAGGCGGTACTAAAATCAAGGGCAATCGTACCAACTTCCTAACCACAATCAAGGGATTTCTGTACAGCATTGGAGATTGTAAGAAGGGCATCACATGCTCCAAGACCTTTATGAAAACCAAATTGCAAACTAGGGAATAAATGATTACCTTCAGCAAACCTCTTAAGACGTTTTGCCAGAAGACGATTAAATACTTTAGAAAATATGGGAGTTATGGAAATTAGGCGGTAATCAGTTGGACTTGAGTTACCACAAACACGTTTACATCTTTGATTAAGATCTAATAAGATTGTTAGCATAGCTTAAAATTCCTATCCAGAGGGATTATGAGCCATGTGAGAAACGAATAATTCACGGGTAAGAAATTTAAATAATCTATTGAAGAAAATGACTGGTGAGAAACACAAAGAATTCATAAATCTTGGTAGGAAAGACGTAAAGGATGCTAAAAAAGTGGTGGCTAGTCATACAAAAGGGCCTTAATGTCCAAGGACTGCCAAGTACATGCAATAAAGAAGAAAATGACATAATGCATAGTTGGCTACCACAGTGATTTTCAAACTTTTTCAAGCCCCAGGGTCCACTTTTAGCTCATTCAAATACTCGTGGCCCACTACCTTTAAAAACTGTGAGATGAAAACAAAATTATAATGAAGCATACCAATTCTGTATATTTTTATTAGTTTTTTTTTTCAATTGTAAATTTAAGTAATGGTCTGTATTTACTGAAAATTAATCTTATACATTGCAATTAAAAGTCAAATTACAGTTCAATGACCAAAAAATACACAAAATATTATCTGCTATGTTATGTAAATAAATCAGCTTTGTAGATTATGTTATGGGTGTGTTTACTGTTTTATTACAAAAATATAAAATTGTGGGAAAAGTTGTACATAATGTAGCAGCATTTTTTTTGTTATTTGCCAAAAAATCAATGAAAAGCTCAACTCACACATGTAAGTTGAAATGAAATGTTGGATAAAACTAATTTGGTTCTACCCAGAATTTCTGATCCAAATGTTTTCAAAAAAAATTTCCTTGTCTATATCAAATTTAATCTAAAAATGAATAATATTGGTAACGTCTAGTTGTACATCAAATGAATTTCTCACAAGCAAGAGATCTACAATTTAAGAGATCAAGTACTACCTGGAAATTCTTGACCAAAATCTTAAAAGTAATTGATTACCTAATTTAGGAGGAAAGAATATATCTCATTTTTTTTGCAACTTCAGAAATCTTCTCAAAATAGTAAAATTACATCTGTCAACATTCCAAGTCCAGTTCTTGATTTTTGCAATAAAAGCTGCCAACGTGTCAAAGCGAATCACAGTTGTGTCTACCCTGAAGCTTCTAATTAAGTCTCTCTCTCTCTCTCTCTCTCTCTCTCTCTCTCTCTCTCTCTCTCTCTCCTGTTACTGTATGCTGGTGAGTGAATCCACTTGTGTGATCCGAGAAATAAGCTGATTTAACGCGGATAACAAAAGGGTATCAGGTGCAATATAGCTACCAGTTTTTGTGAATAGTCGGCGATTAGTATGAGGTCAGAAAAGTGGGATAAAACGTCGGCATAGGATAGTTATCTTGTGAATTACTAAAAATCTGAACAAGATGGTGCTCTATAACACAGGCAAGGCATGGAGGGACATTGCTGCAATCAGCAAGAGTAAATTCCATGAGTTGGCACAACAAGAACTAGACCTTTTGACAACAGGGGTCGCTAATAGCTCCAACCAGTGAGACAGAAAAATATTCTCAAACATATTGAAACAATATGATCCAACAAACTGGAGCAAGTCTGTGGAAAAAAATCATCAAGACAAAAGAAGAAATTCCAAAGAAGATCCAGGTGATAAAGAGACTTACAGTGAACCCTCGCTACTTCGCGGTTCGACCATCGCGGATTCACCACTTCGCGGATTTTTTCCATAACCCATATATATACAGTAATATATATATATATATATATATATATATATATATATATATATATATATATATATATATATATATATGTATGCATGTATTTATGTATATATGTAGGTATGTATATGTGTATACATATAAATATATATATATATACACACACACACACACATATATATATATATATATATATATATATATATATATATATATATATATATATATATATATATATATATATATATATATCTATATATCTAAAGTAGGAAGATGTGATGTAGTTCTAAGGGAAAAGTATGGGAAATATGTCTGGGTAATAAGCAAAGCTCTACCTCCAGTTTGTTTCTACATTATGATCAGAGATAAATGTAAACAAAACATTGGTTGCCATTTTTTATCGTGCTTTTTAGCATGTTTAGGAAATGCATGATATAAAATCACCTTTAATATTTGTGCCTGTTTTAGTTTAGGGTACTGTAGTACATGCATTAAGTGTTCTGTACATTAAAGGGTAGTTTGTTAACAGTACTACGTACAAGGGAAGGTTTTAAAAGTCTGAATATACATGTTGAATAAATAGGTAAATATGGTGTCACTACTTCGCGGATTTTCACCTATCGCGGCCGCGACTGGAACCTATCTACCGCGATAAACGAGGGTTCACTGTATAAAGAAAGTTTACATCAATCAACACATTAAATCAAAGAACAATAAGAAGTCCAATATGATGAATATGCTGATTGATGCATTGGGAAAAAGAATGCCAAAATGGTGCAATACATGTAAGATGTAGAATTTCATTATCAATCCGCATCAACTGATTGGGAAATGCGATGCATTTCATGTACCAACACACCCTACTTGCGCGGAAGTACAAAAAAAAAAAAAAATAATAAAGACACAAAGGTATTCTGCTCAACATGCTTAGTCTGGATAGAAAATATAATTAATTCGAGATTGAATCTGCAAATAGTTGAAGAAGAAGAAGAAGAAGAAGAAGAAGAAGAAGAAGAAGAAGAAAAAGAAGAAGAAGAAGAAGAAGAAGAAAAAGAAGAAGAAGAAGAAGAAGAAGAAGAGAAAAATGAACACGATATGTGTAAGGATGCAGAGGAAATCATTGATACAACATGTGATGCCATTCAACGACATACTTACGAAGAAATAAATTATCAGATGGAAACAAATAATAGACCTAAGAGATTCTACCCGGACCTACCTACTTTTAGGGAAGAGCAAGAAAAAGAAAAAAAAAAGAAAGATATAGTCTGCAATTTACTGAAAAGAGGGAATTGCAGATTTGGTGAAAGATACTACTACAAGCATCCAAAGATATGTCATAATTATGAAATATATGGTAAATGTGCATATTTAGATGGATATGGAGACAAATGCAGAGATCTCCATCAAAAATTATGCAAAAACCTGTAAGAAGGAAAAGGATGCAAATTCAACAAAATTGTCAAAATATGCATCCTGCAACCATGAATGAAAGTCAGAAAACTCAAAAGCAAACAGACAAGAAAAATGAAAGCAAAAATTAAACAAAAAAACAAGCCGAGTATATACCGGGCTATGCACAAAAGGTCCCAAGATATGATGCCTTTCATCCGAAATATGCATAATTAGAGCCCAACTACAAAAGATGCATCCATAATGCCAGGGGTTGGCGCAGATATGGGGATAATTGCAGGTATACATACAAAAATAAATATGAAGGCGAAAGAGCAAATATAATAGAAAAGTTGGATTTTTTAATGGCAGAATTCCTGGAAATGAAGAAAAGAACATCATATCAGAACAGGAAGGAAGCATGGGAGAATCCATATTATTACCAATATTAGATACTGTAATGGGGATGGTACACAAACCATCATAGTGATGAATGCACAGGGTTTAGTCACGAGTAACTTTAAAAGGAAAATAGAGCTCTTAGAAGAACTAACCTAAATTGAAAAAATAGATATATTAAATATAAGTGAAACATGGTATTCCCAAGAGACTCGCAGTGACGACCAGATAGAGGGTTTCCTAACATATAGATCAGACAGAACAAATAGGAATCAAGGGGGAACCGCAATACATGGAAGAGACAAATCAAGGAAAAGTCAGTGAAAAATACAGCAACACAGAATGTGAATTGATTGTGGTAGAATTTGAATATGCAAAACTAGCGAATATTGTAGTTTACAGACCCCAAATACTAAGGAGTTTGACATAATAATAGAAAAAATAGATGATATATGTAGAAACCATAAGGACTGGAATATACTCCTATCCGGAGATTTTAACTTTCCTTTTGTGGATTGGAAAAAAAGGATAGAAGAAAGTGGTTGTATATATACATATAAAAAAAGAGTAATAGTAGCGCAGAAGATAAAAGGCAATTTGAAAAGCTTCAAGATATGCTATTAGAACATAATGTGCAACAAATAAACCACATTCCAACAAGAAAGGACAATGTCCTAGATTTAGTATTTGTGAATGAAGTGAATTATGTTAAAGAAATAATAGTGTATAACATGGGAATTTCAGACCAAAATGTCATAGAATTAATAGCCCATTCCAAAGCAAATGAACGCAGAGAAAAACAAAGCACAAATGATGGGAAGGATATGGAAAATATAATTATTACAGTAAGAATATAAAATGGTCAGAAATAAATGAAGAATTGAACAAAGATTGGAAAAATGTATTCGTAAGTGATAATATACAGGTAAATATGGATACACTGTACAAAATAATGGAGAAAATTATTGAAAAATATGTACCGAAAAAAAAAATAAACATCAGACATGCATACCAAGAGACAAAAGGATCTTATTTCAGAAAATTAGAAAGTGGAAGAAAAATCTTGCAAAAGAAAAAAATGTATGGAAAATGATGGAAATAAAAAGTAAGATAGAAAATGCAGAACAAAAGATTATACAATCGAAAGAAAATGAAAAAAGGGACTTAGAAGAAAGGAAACTTCAAAATATCCAAAAAAATCCCAAAGTACTTTACTCCTATACAAAAAAGATGAATAAAGGGAGATTAGAAATAGGCCCTCTAAGAATTGAAGGACGGTTAACGAAAAAATAGAAGGAAATATGCAACATATTAGCAGAAAAATATAAGAGTGAATTCACGACAAGAATTGCGAATGAGAATAATGAAACAGAAATGAGAGAAGAAAATATTGAATATCTAACAGATATAGATATCAATGAAGCAGATATTGTGCAGGCTATAAGCAAAATAAAAAATGGATCGACAGCCGCACCAGATGGAGTTCCAGCGATTTTGTTAAAAAACTGCACACACTATCGCGAAGCCGCTTGTAATAATGCAGACAAAGTGTAGATATGAGCGAGATATATGTTAAACATAAATTAGTATATATAACCCCTATTTTCAAAAGTGGATCAAGACTAGAGGCAAGCAATTATAGACCTGTTAGTCTAACATCACATATTATGAAAGTGTATGAAAGGGTAATAAATAAGAAAATAATGAATCATTTGGTTAAAAATAATTTATCTAATATAGGTCAACAAGATTTGTGCCTGGAAAAAGTACACAAACCCAACTGATAGCACACTATGAAAACACACAAAAATATGATAAATGAAAAAGACACAGATGTGATCTATCTAGATTTTTCGAAAGACCATAATACATTAGAAAAAAAAAATGAGAAAGCATAATATTGTGAGAAAGATAGGAAAATGGGTAAAAGAATTCCTGCAAAACAGAAAACAGATAGTGGTTGCAAATGACGAGAAATCAGATGAAGCTCAGGTAATATCTGGCGTAACACAGGGTACGGTATTAGCTGCACTGCTGTTTGTTATTATGATCTCAGACATAGACTGTAAGGTTAAAGACTCTGTAGTGAGAAGTTTTGCCGATGACAAGAATAAGTAGAGAAATTACTTGTGATGAAGATAGGAATTCATTACAATGAGATCTAAACAAAATATATGAATGGGCGGAGATAAATAGGATGGGATTTAACTCCGATAAATTTGAATCAAATTATGGAAACAGAGAAGGAATGGTATATGCATACAGGGGACCTAATAACGAGATAATCACAAACAAGGAAGCAATTAAAAACCTTGGTGAAATGTTAAACAGGAATATGTTATGCAACGACCAAATAGCAACACTGTCGGCTAAATGTAAAGCAAAAATGGGAATGGTATTCAGACACTTTAAAACAAGAAAAGCTGAACACATGATTATGCTTTCCAAAACTTATGTACGTAGTAAACTCGAGTACTGCAATGTGATATGGTACCCACACTACCAAAAAGATATTGCACAAATAGAGAGTGTATAAAGGTCCTTTACTGCTAGAATAGAAGAAGTTAAGGACCTTGACTACTAGGAAAGACTGCAATTTTTAAAATTGTACAGTCTAGAAAGGAGAAGAGAATGCTACATGATAATACGAGCATGGAAGCAAATCGAAGGAATTACTGAAAACATCATGGAGCTAAAAATATCAGAAAGAGCAAGCCGAGGTAGATTAATAGTGCCAAAAACTATACCAGGAAAACTAAGGAAGGCGCGCACCGGACATTAATCCACTATGCACCAGCATCGATAATGCAGCGACTATTTAATGCGCTGCCAGCTCATCTAAGAAACATATCAGGAGTGAGCATAGATCTCTCTCTCTCTCTCAAGAATGTTCTTCAGTTTATTTTTCTAATAAATTTTATTAACGCATTGATTTACATTTTTCCATTTATAATTATATGAAACTTGCCCATTTTCTCCTATTACTCTTTACCTAATCATTTCTTAAAATGTTTCATAGGATGAAATGCTGCTCTCTTTATATTAAATTCTGCAAATAAGATTGTCTTAGGAACCAGTCAGGATTGCAAGACTAGACATATACTAAAGAATAGGTATCTGAATTTTTAAGTAGCTTACAAAGTTCCCTTTCATATACTTTCAAAACTAACATGCAATATCAATTTATATCACGTACCCTTCCTCTCTGTAGACCGTTGCAATAGATCCAAAAGTTGTCCGATATTTTATTTCCCCGGCAACTGGCTGTGGTCCCTGAATACGACTCTTTGCCACATCAAATGGTATGTTTACAAGGCAACCTAATATACCAGCTACCAGACCAATGAAGAATTTCTGTAGGTTTTGTTGCCATTTTTCCTAAAAACAAATGAGAAATATACATATATCAATAAGATACACTAAAATGAGAAGCCTGGACACTAAGAAAAATGTTGAGGCACAAAATATACAGTTAGCTTGCAGGTGGAGAGCAATTAATGTACAGTATATCCAAATACACATCTGACATCTAATCTCCTCTAGAATAATATCAAAACATCTAATTAAGTACAATTAATTGACAAAATAGAAGCTCAAGTGATTGAGAGCAACCACGTCCCAAAGACGTGACGTTTCACTGCCTATCTTCATGGTCAGCAAGGGAACTGCTTTGTCGGTAGTTGAAAAAAGAAAAAATATATCATAAGTACTACTGAGAAGACTATTTTCTCAACAATTTCCTGTACATGCTCTGTATTCCTGCAGAGCTGGTAACATACAAGAAGCTCATCTTTGTTCTATAGGCCTTGCAGTACTCATGTGAAGGTTTTCATGAGGTTGTTATTTAGTAATCAACCGTGCATTTCTTTGGATACCTCAAGTATTTTAAAGGTATTCAGATAGCCACAAGCTCTGGAAAAATTGTATTAACAAAATTTTAAACTTAAAACTTGCGCAAATAATCACTAATAATATTTCTGGAATATCCTACTGAAATACAGTATGTAAAAAATCAATGTTGGAAATGGAAAAAAAGCTAATGATCCAAAAAAAGACTAACTTTATAAAAAGATAAATATTATTGCATAAAAATGTTATTTTCCTTAGTAAAATAAATTTTTGAATATACTTACCCGATGATCATGTAGCTGTCAACTCCGTTGCCCGACAGAAATCTAAGGTCGGGATACGCCAGCGATCGCTATACAGGTGGGGGTGTACACAACAGCGCCATCTGTGAGCAGGTACTCAAGTACTTCTTGTCAACAAGAACTCAATTTTCTCCTCGGTCCACTGGTTCTCTATGGGGAGGAAGGGAGGGTCCTTAAATTCATGATCATCGGGTAAGTATATTCAAAAATTTATTTTACTAAGGAAAATAACATTTTTCAATATTAATCTTACCCGATGATCATGTAGCTGATTCACACCCAGGGTGGTGGGTGGAGACCAGCATACATGTTAACATTAGAAGCTAAGTATCCCGTATTTCATTTTAGCAGTTATTCAAAATAACAAACATAAAATAAATAAGTACCTGGTAAGGAAGTCGACTTGAACCATTACTCTGCCTTTTTTAAGTACGTCTTCCTTACTGAGCCTAGCGATCCTCTTAGGATGCTGAGCGACTCCTAGGTGCTGAAGTATGAAGGGCTGCAACCCATACTAAAGGACCTCATCACAACCTCTAATCTAGGCGCTTCTCAAGAAAGAATTTGACCACCCGCCAAATCAACCAGGATGCGGAAGGCTTCTTAGCCTTCCGTACAACCCAAAAACAACAATAAAAAGCATTTCAAGAGAAAGATTAAAAAAGGTTATGGAATTATGGGAATGTAGTGGTTGAGCCCTCACCTACTACTGCACTCGCTGCTACGAATGGTCCCAGGGTGTAGCAGTTCTCGTAAAGAGACTGGACATCTTTGAGGTAAAATGATGCGAACACTGACTTGCTTCTCCAATAGGTTGCATCCAAAACACTCTGCAGAGAACGGTTCTGTTTGAAGGCCACTGAAGTAGCGACAGCCCTAACTTCATGTGTCCTTACCTTCAGCAAAGCAAGGTCTTCTTCCTTCAGATGAGAATGGGCCTCTCTAATCAAAAGCCTGATGTAGTAAGAAACTGCGTTCTTAGACATCGGTAAAGCAGGTTTCTTGATAGAACACCATAAAGCTTCTGATTGTCCTCGTAATGGCTTTGTACGTCTTAAATAGTACTTAAGAGCTCTTACTTGGCAAAGTACTCTCTCTAGTTCGTTCCCCACCAAGTTGGACAGGCTTGGGATCTCGAACGACTTGGGCCAAGGACGAGAAGGAAGCTCGTTTTTAGCCAAAAAACCGAGCTGCAAGGAACACGTAGCCGTTTCAGATGTAAAACCTATGTTCCTGCTGAAGGCGTGGATCTCACTGACTCTTTTAGCTGTTGCTAAGCAAACGAGGAAAAGAGTCTTTAATGTGAGATCCTTAAAAGAGGCTGATTGAAGCGGTTCGAATCTTGCTGACATCAGGAACCTTAAAACCACGTCTAGGTTCCAGCCTGGTGTGGACAACCGACGTTCCTTTGAGGTCTCAAAAGACCTAAGGAGGTCCTGTAGATCTTTGTTGGTGGAAAGATCTAAGCCTCTGTGGCGGAAGACCGCTGCCAACATGCTTCTGTAACCCTTGATCGTAGGAGCTGATAGGGATCTTACATTCCTTAGATGTAACAGGAAGTCAGCTATCTGCGTTACAGAGGTACTGGTTGAGGAAACTGCATTCGCCTTGCACCAGCTTCGGAAGACTTCCCATTTTGACTGATAGACTCTGAGAGTGGATGTCCTCCTTGCTCTGGCAATCGCTCTGGCTGCCTCCTTCGAAAAGCCTCTAGCTCTTGAGAGTCTTTCGATAGTCTGAAGGCAGTCAGACGAAGAGCGTGGAGGCTTGGGTGTACCTTCTTTACGTGCGGCTGACGCAGAAGGTCCACTCTTAGAGGAAGAGTCCTGGGAACGTCCACTAGCCATTGCAGTACCTCGGTGAACCATTCTCTCGCGGGCCAGAGGGGAGCAACCAACGTCAACCGTGTCCCTTCGTGAGAGGCGAACTTCTGAAGTACCCTGTTGACAATCTTGAACGGAGGGAACGCATACAGGTCTAGATGGGACCAATCCAGCAGAAAGGCATCCACGTGAACTGCTGCTGGGTCTGGAATCGGAGAACAATACATCGGGAGCCTCTTGGTCATCGAGGTAGCGAATAGATCTATGGTGGGCTGACCCCACAGGGCCCATAGTCTGCTGCAAACATTCTTGTGAAGGGTCCACTCTGTGGGGATGACCTGACCCTTCCGGCTGAGGCGATCTGCCATGACATTCATGTCGCCCTGAATGAACCTCGTTACCAGCGAAATCTTTCGATCTTTTGACCAAATGAGGAGGTCCCTTGCGATCTCGAACAACTTCCTCGAATGAGTCCCTCCTTGCTTGGAGATGTACGCCAAGGCTGTGGTGTTGTCGGAGTTCACCTCCACCACCTTGCTTAGCTGGAGGGACTTGAAGTTTATCAAGGCCAGATGAACTGCCAAAAGCTCCTTGCAGTTGATGTGAAGTGTCCTTTGCTCCTGATTCCACGTGCCTGAGCATTCCTGTCCGTCCAGTGTCGCACCCCAGCCCGTGTCCGATGCGTCCGAGAAGAGACGGTGGTCGGGGGTCTGAACAGCCAATGGTAGACCTTCCTTGAGAAGAATGCTGTTCTTCCACCACGTCAGTGTAGACCTCATCTCTTCGGAAATAGGCACTGAGACCGCCTCTAGCGTCATGTCCTTTCTCCAGTGAGCAGCTAGATGATACTGAAGGGGGCGGAGGTGGAGTCTCCCTAACTCGATGAACTGGGCCAGCGATGAAAGTGTCCCTGTTAGACTCATCCACTGCCTGACTGAGCATCGGTTCCTTCTCAGCATGCTCTGGATGCATTCTAGGGCTTGACTGATCCTTGGGGCCGACGGAAAAGCCCGAAAAGCTCGACTCTGAATCTCCATACCTAGATAGACAATGGTTTGGGATGGGACGAGTTGGGACTTCTCTATATTGACCAGGAGGCCCAATTCCTTGGTCAGATCCATAGTCCATCTGAGATTCTCCAGACAGCGACGACTTGACGGAGCTCTTAAAAGCCAGTCGTCCAAATAGAGGGAGGCTCTGATGTCTGCCAAGTGAAGGAATTTGGCAATATTCCTCATCAGTTTGGTAAACACAAGAGGTGCCGTGCTTAGGCCAAAGCACAGGGCTTGGAACTGGTACACGACCTTTCCAAAGACGAACCTTAGGAAAGGTTGGGAGTCTGGATGGACGGGGACATGAAAGTACGCGTCTCTCAGGTCTAACGAGACCATCCAGTCTTCCTTCCTGACCGCTGCTAGGACCGACTTCGTCGTCTCCATCGTGAACGTCTGCTTGGTGACAAAAGCATTGAGAGAACTGACGTCCAGCACCGGTCTCCAACCTCCTGTCTTCTTCGCTACCAGGAAGAGACGGTTGTAGAAGCCCGGGGATTGATGGTCCCGGACTATGACTACCGCTCCCTTTTGTAGCAAGAGCGACACCTCTTGTTGCAACGCTAGCCTCTTGTCCTTCTCCTTGTAGTTGGGAGAGAGGTTGATGGGAGACGTTGCTAGAGGGGGACTGCGGCAGAACGGAATTCTGTACCCCTCCCTTAGCAACTTCACAGACTGAGCGTCTGTACCTCTGCTCTCCCAAGCTTGCCAGAAGTTCTTGAGCCTGGCTCCCACTGCTGTCTGGAGAGGAAGGCAGTCAGATTCTGCCTTTTGCGGACTTGGAACCCTTCTTCGATTTGCCACGGTGACTGTCGGCACGGGTACCTCCTCTGCTGGAGGTTCTGCCACGAAAGGGCGGGATGAACCTAGTTGCTGGTGTGTCCACTGCGGCAGAACGGAAAGGTCTAGGCACGGAAGGTAAAGCTTTAGCCTTACGTGCGGAAGATGCCATCAGGTCATGGGTATCCTTTTGGATCAACGAGGCAGCCATCCCCTTGATCAGCTCCTCCGGAAAGAGACACTTGGAGAGAGGAGCAAACAACAACTCCGACTTCTGGCAAGGAGTGATCCCAGACGACAAGAAGGAGCAAAGATGTTCTCTCTTCTTAAGCACTCCCGACACGTACGAAGCCGCAAGCTCACCAGACCCATCCCGAATGGCTTTGTCCATGCTAGACATGATAAGCATGGCCGAGTCCTTATCCGAAGGGGAAGTCTTTCTGCTTAACGCTCCCAAACACCAATCGAGGAAGTTGAAGATCTCAAAAGCACGAAAGACTCCCTTCAACAGATGATCCATGTCAGAAAAGGACCAGCAAATCTTAGATCGTCTCATAGCCAGCCTGCGGGGAGAGTCAACCAGACTTGAGAAGTCGCCCTGGGCAGAGGCAGGAACTCCCAAGCCGGGTTCCTCTCCCGTGGCATACCAGACGCTAGATTTGGAAGCAAGCTTGGTAGGCGGAAAGATGAAAGCAGTCTTTCCCAGTTGCTTCTTGGACTGCAACCACTCTCCCATAACCCTCAAAGCTCTCTTGGATGAGCGTGCGAGGACAAGTTTGGTGAAGGCAGGAGCTGCTGACTGCATGCCCAGAGCAAACTCGGAGGGAGGAGAGCGAGGGGTTGCAGACACAAACTGTTCCGGATACAAGTCCCTGAACAAGGCAAGGACTTTCCGAAAGTCTAAGGAGGGAGGCGTAGACTTGGGTCCTTCTAAGTCGGAGTGCGGTTCGTCCAAATGTGCAGCTTCGTCATCCGATACTCCATCATCCGAAAGCTGAGTAGGAAGTGGCAAAGGTGGAGCAGAAAGCTGAACGGCTGAATCCGGCAGCACGGGTGCATGCGTAGCTGCTGCGGATCCAACATCATGCCGCTGCTGGTCAGTCTGCGAGCTGGCAACAACAAAAGCAGAGTGCTGGTGCGTGGGAGGGACTGCCGTGGGTTGCGGAGCATGCCGTATGGGATGCGGAGCATGCCGCATGGGTTGCGGAGCATGCCGCATTGTGTCAAAACACGGCAGCTCTACAGCACCTTCCCACTGCTGATGCGGTAGCTCACGCATGTCAACGGAGGGTGCAGCATGAACATGCGTTTGGCAGGGTGGACTGCGCATCGGAGGTGGAGCTCTCACAGGTGGAGTGTGGGAGCAGGCAGCCACAGTATCTGCTGAGCGCACAACCGTGGCAGGTTGTAGGTTAACTGGTGCCGTGTCAACCTTCTCAGCACGATACTCCTGCATAAAGGAAGCAAGCTGAGACTGCATAGTCTGCAGCATGGACCACTTAGGATCTACTGTGGTTGGTGCGGCAACAGACGGAGTAGTTGCCTGCTGCGGAACCACTCTACCTCTCTTGGGAGGTGTGCAGTCTTCGGAAGACTGCGGCGAGTCCGAACTGACCCAGTGGCTACACCTGGGCCGTTGGACTCGCTCGGAAGGGACCTTACGCTTGAGAGGTCGTGAGACCTTGGTCCAACGTTTCCTCCTTGAAACTTCTTCCACAGACGAGGAATGAAAGGGCTCATTCGTCTGTTTGTGGATGGGACGATCTCTGACAGATACGTCCGCAACCACTGAGGGTACATCCGTACGCTGATCAAGGCCTGCCGAACCCTTTGGTCCTTCGACATTGCTTCTCCCCTGGGCTTGGGAGCTTGCAAGAGGTCCCGGACTGGGAGGACGACTGGCACGAACAGATGTACCCTCATGCGCAACACTGACACTGACACTTTTCACTTCACTTGCACTCACAACACTTCCCACTGCACTTTGCGCTTTCAGCTCTTTGACATCTGCCAAAAGCTGATTACGGTCATTAGCCAATGACTCCACTCTGTCACCAAGAGCCTGAATGGCACGCATCATATCCGCCATGGAGGGCTGAGCACTAGTAGCAGGGTCGGGAGTCACCACTACAGGGGAAGGAATAGGTTGAGGGGCATGGGGAGAGGAAAAATCAAAAGAGCGAGAAGAACTCCAGCGCATTCCTCACATCGATCTTCCAATTGACAGGATTTACCCCTACAATTGGAACAAACGGTGTGAGGATCTATGGAGGCCTTCGGAAGACGCCTAGTACAAGCCCTAACACTACACTGCCTGTACTTAGGGACTTGAGACTGGTCAGACATCTTGAATTGTAGAAATAGTCAAGGGGGAATTCCAAAATCTAGCAAAGTTCGTTAACAATTAATCCAAAATAAATAAAAAAGCTTGCTAAGCTAATGATAAAGATTCCTGAATAGCGAAGGCTAAAATCTAGAGCGAATACATCACCAAAATCGTGAAAAACAACTCCAGAATCAACAGCTAATCCAAGTAGGTCTTGCCGGTGGCACGACAGAGGAAAAATTGAGTGCTTGTTGACAAGAAGTACTTGAGTACCTGCTCACAGATGGCGCTGTTGTGTACACCCCCACCTGTATAGCGATCGCTGGCGTATCCCGACCTTAGATTTCTGTCGGGCAACGGAGTTGACAGCTACATGATCATCGGGTAAGATTAATATTGAAAAATTATTTTTTTCTCAGGTTCTGTTTAAGTCATTATTATTACAGTGATCTGTTTCAATGGACAAGATTTATACTAAAAAAAGTTTAAAATATCATAAATAATTATATTGTATCAAAAGCTTTCTCTTTAGAATCTTATAAATAAATGCACTACTTTTTTATCTTGTTTTTAATGTTATTATGAAAAAATATGATGGCCAATAATTTCTTTTAAAGTACCACCAAGTTGTTTTGAGATGTGATATGTTATAGATAAGCTGCCACGGAGGAATCTGGAAAATTACAGGAACAGAATTTTAATAATAAACTCGCTTATCTTTATACTCTTCTGATGTTCATATTGCTCCTCTCTTGAAGCTGGTTAAAAGTCGATGTCTACCCTTAAACTTAAGAATATCCAGTTCTCTTTCGTTGTAATAGCCCTGCCCCTCTAGTATAGTGTTAACCCTTTTACCCCCAGGCTATTTGGAAATTTACAACCCTTAACCCCCAGGGGGTTATTTTTTTCCCAGTACATTTTGCAGTATATTTTTTTTTAAATTGCTCTAACAGCCTTAATTTTTGTCATAGAGAGGTCAGGTTGGTCTCATTCTCTTGGAAAATGCCTGAATTTTCTCCAAAATATTATCAAAAATATGAAAAAAAAAAATTTGTATAGCATCTTTTTGCAAGGACGTACCGGTACGTCCATGGGGGTAAAGGGATGGCTTTTGTGAAACGTACCAGTACGTCCTTTGGGGGTAAAAGGGTTAAGATTATATGGAGGTGTATAGCACTATTACTGCATGGGTTCTCATATCCCAAAGTCAAAATTAGTTCAATAGCCTCTTGACATTACTACTCCTTGGGGAGGCATGTATATGAACATCGAGTAAAAAAATACAAAATTTTATCATAGAAGTTTTGTTTATTTCCATGAACCTCCCCTGACGTTCACATTTTTTGACTTCCACACTAAGATGGATGTGGGATAGTAAAGTAAAGATATAGGAAATCTAATGTCCTAGCCTAACTATGTACAGTACTTAAATTACCAAACTTGCCTTTACTTGGTACTAGATTGATGGTTAATCACCGTAAACTAAGGAAAGTGTAATAACTCATACATCTACTTTGGAGAATATAATGCTAAATAACTACAAGGAGCTAAATCTTAGTAATAATACAAAGGAATTTAAAATCTAAGAAACCTCTCCGATACACTTTCAACACTTAACCTGGAAATTTTCTTACTAGATTACCCATCACTGAAATGTCACATAAAAGAAATTAATACTGTAATATAACTTGAAAGATATTTTAAATTTTCTCATCAAAAGGAAAAACCTTCCTTTTACAAACTCACCTGCAACTGCCACAGCATCCAATGTCCACAGATTTTTATAAGAAAGTCTGGCTTCTTTCAAATACTGTAATACTTGGTAAAAACAGACTGAGTATACCACAGGGATGCTTCCAAAACTCTTTCCAAAGAAAGATTTATAAAAAAAAAATTAAGAAAAGTAACTTTGCTTCTAATATCATGAATTATAAACTTTCAGGCCCCTCAATTGACTTGAATCTAATTCTCTGTGAGCTCATATCACTAAAATCTTACAAAAGAAAGGAAATACTGTAGCATTCTTGGAAAATAAATAGTTTGAAATTGTAACCACACAGTACAAATTAAGTAACTTTTTCATCAAATTTTCCAGTACAGTATTTTTACAAATAAAATTTACAGCACGGAGGCATAGAACTTTATTTACTCATGTATTATCGACTTCCTTCTCCAAATAATTGATGTGAAAAAATTGAGACAAACATTTTGTCTTGATATAATTATCAACTTTGAAAGAAGGTAGGAGACAAAATAATTCTCTCCTCCAATACTGACATTATAGGAGAAAATTTGTACTTCACTGATACATTTAACTGAAGCTAAAGAAAAGAAAAAGGACTTTAGCTATGAAAGCTATGAAAAGTTCAAAACTATCCTACATTTAGATTCCAATGAGCTGTCTTGTCAACCGAAAAATTCTCAATAACAAACAAACTTAAAATATCCCAAATACTACCTAACATGGATAAATTTAATCCTAGATGCTGAGAAAAGTATTGGACATCTACCCATATCCCTTAATAACTGCAATACACAATTTATTTTCATAAAATAATTAACTTTAAAACTTAACATTATCCAAAGCAACATTTGTTATTGAAACACTTCTTGACATGCACTAATCAAAGTATATATTTCATTGTCTTTGATACAAATTATTATCAGAAAGTTTCTTAAATCCTAAAATAGGCAATTTAGATCCTTCTAGAGGGTCTAGACAAACTTTTTCTCTCTCTAAAAATACTGTGAGCAGTTATCATATAGTTAATTGTAATGTACTGAGGTTTGAAGGAAATTCTCTGGAAATCGGTTGTCTCAGAATATTGGTCTTGTATGACAATCTCCTTGGACACCCAGACAACAGAGGCCACAGATCTATAAACCTTCTGGTCTCAGGCTCAGAGTCATCCTACTCCTTTACGGTACCTTGAACTTGGCTATCACCACCCAAAGAATTGAGAAAAATTTTATTTTGATTATAAAATAAATTTTTGAATATACTTACCCGGTGATTATATAGCTGCAACTCTGTTGCTCGACAGACAACTCTACGGAAAAAACTCGCCAGCGATCGCTACACAGGTTGCGGGTGTGCCCAACAGCGCCATCTGTCGACCAGATACCCAGCTCTCAATGTAAACAAAGACTCAATTTTCTCCTCGTCCCACTGCGTCTCTATTGGGGAGGAAGGGAGGGTCATTTAATTTATAATCACCGGGTAAGTATATTCAAAAATTTATTTTATAATCAAAATAACATTTTTCAATATTTAACTTAGCCGGTGATTATATAGCTGATTCACACCCAGGATGGTGGGTAGAGACCAGTAATATATGTTTACACTTTTATGAGCTAAGAGTTTTTTATTTCATTTTAGAAGTTATCAAAATAACAAAAACAAAATAAATAGGTACCTGGTAAGGAAGTCGACTTGAACAATTACTCTGCCTTTTAAGTACGTCTTCCTTACGGAGCCTCGCGATCCTCTTAAGATGCTGATCGACCCCTAGGATCTGAAGTATCAAGGGTTGCAACCCATACAACAGGACCTCATCAAACCCCTAATCTAGGCGCTCTCAAGAAATGACTTTGACCACCCGCCAAATCAACCAGGATGCGAAAGGCTTCTTAGCCTTCCGGACAACCCATAAAAAAACAACATTTCAAGAGACAGATTAAAAGGATAAGGAATTAGGGAATTGTAGTGGTTGAGCCCTCACCCACTACTGCACTCGCTGCTACGAATGGTCCCAGTGTGTAGCAGTTCTTGTAAAGAGACTGGACATCTTTCAAGTAAAATGACGCGAACACTGACTTGCTTCTCCAATAGGTTGCGTCCATTATACTTTGCAGAGATTTATTTTGCTTAAAGGCCACGGAAGTTGTTACAGCTCTAACTTCGTGCGTCTTCACCTTAAGCAAAGTTCGGTCTTCCTCACTCAGATGTGAATGAGCTTCTCGTATTAACAATCTGATAAAGTCTGACCAAGCATTCTTTGACATAGGCAAGGATGGTTTCTTAACTGAACACCATAAAGCTTCAGATTGGCCTTGTAAAGGTTTAGTACGCTTTAAATAGAACTTAAGAGCTCTAACAGGGCATAAGACTCTTTCTAGTTCATTGCCTACGATCTCCGATAAGCTGGGGATATCGAAAGATTTAGGCCAAGGCCGAGAAGGCAGCTCATTTTTGGCTAGAAAACCAAGTTGTAGCGAACAAGTGGCTTTTTCTGACGAAAATCCGATGTTCTTGCTGAAGGCATGAATCTCACTGACTCTTTTAGCCGAGGCTAAGCATACCAGGAAAAGAGTCTTAAGAGTGAGATCTTTCAGGGAGGCTGATTGTAACGGCTCCAACCTGTCTGACATGAAGAATCTTAGTACCACGCCTAAATTCCATCCAGGGGCAGCCAAACGACGCTCCTTGGTGGTCTCAAAAGACTTAAGGAGGTCTTGCAGATCTTTATGTTTGGAAAGATCTAAGCCTCTATGCCGGAAGACCGATGCCAACATGCTTCTGTAGCCCTTGATAGTGGGAGCTGAAAGGGATCGTCCTTTTCTCAGGTATAAGAGAAAAACAGCTATTTGAGCTACAGAGGTACTGGTCGAGGATACAGAAACTGACTTGCACCAGTCTCGGAAGACTTCCCACTTCGATTGGTAGACTCTAATGGAAGACGCTCTCCTTGCTCTAGCAATCGCACTGGCTGCTTCCTTCGAAAAGCCTCTAGCTCTCGAGAGTCTTTCGATAGTCTGAAGGCAGTCAGACGAAGAGCGTGGATGCTTTGGAGTACCTTCTTTACGTGTGGCTGACGTAGAAGGTCTACCCTTAGAGGAAGACTACTGGGAACGTCTACTAACCATCGAAGTATCTCGGTGAACCATTCTCTCGCGGGCCAGAGGGAAGCAACTAACGTCAACCTTGTCCCTTCGTGAGAGGCGAACTTCTGCAGTACCTTGTTGACAATCTTGAACGGTGGGAATGCGTAGAGATCCAGATGTGACCAATCTAGGAGGAAAGCATCTATATGTATTGCTGCTGGGTCTGGGACTGGAGAGCAATAGATTGGAAGCCTCTTGGTCAGCGAGGTTGCAAAGAGATCTATGGATGGTTTTACCCCAAGTGGCCCAAAGTCTCTTGCACACATCCTTGTGGAGTGTCCATTCGGTTGGAATTACTTGCCCTTTCCGACTGAGACAATCTGCTATGACGTTCAAGTCGCCTTGGATGAACCTCGTTACTAGGGAGATGTCTTGACCTTTTGACCAGATGAGCAGGTCCCTTGCGATCTCGTACAACGTCAGTGAGTGGGTACCTCCTTGTTTGGAGATGTACGCCAAGGCCGTGGTGATGTCCGAGTTAACTTCCACCACTTTGCCTCGAAGGAGAGACTTGAAGCTTTTCAAGGCCAGATGTACTGCCAACAGCTCCTTGCAGTTGAAATGCATGCTCCTCTGACTCGAGTTCCACAGTCCTGAGCATTCCCGACCGTCTAGTGTCGCGCCCCAGCCCACGTCCGATGCGTCCGAGAAGAGAACGTGGTTGGGAGTCTGAACAGCCAGGGGAAGACCTTCTCTTAGGTTGATATTGTCCTTCCACCAAGTCAGACAAGACTTTATCTTTTCGGAAACCGGGATCGAGACCGCTTCTAGCGTCTTGTCCTTTTTCCAGTGAAAAGCTAGATGGTATTGAAGAGGACGGAGGTGTAGTCTTCCTAGTGACACAAATTGTTCCACGGATGACAGCGTCCCTACCAGACTCATCCACAGCCTGACTGAGCAGCGTTCCTTCTTCAGCATCTTCTGGATGGATAGCAGGGCTTGATCTATTCTGGGGGCTGATCGTCTTGTTTTTCAGCAACGTCCTCATCAGAGGGTTCCTCATCCGAAAACTGATGAGGAAACGGCAACGGAGTGGGCAACGTCTAGCTCGCTGAATCCGATCGCACTGGTGCATGCGTGACGGAGCCGGACGCAACATCATGGAACTGCTGCACAGTCTGTGAACTGTCAACAACCATGGGTGCGCGAGGAAGCACAGCGTCAACCCGAGACTGTCTAGACTGTCTGGGTTGTGCAGTCAACACCCTACCGGGTTGCTGAGGTTGACGCACTGCGTCAAAACAAGTCACCTCTGCTGGTTGTTGAACGTCCTGAACGTCAACAACCACCTCCGAGCGTCGCTTAACGTCAACGTGCGGCTGGCAACCCACACTGGGTCGCATCGGTGGAGGAACCACCTCAACTGGCAGACGCGAGTAGGATACCTCAGCGTCAACAGGGCGCACAACCGACCGGTTGGAAGGTTGTTGGCCAGAAGGTTCGGTAGCAACCTTCTCCGCATTAAAGTCCTCTATCAAGGACGCAAGCTTGGACTGCATGTCTTGCAGCAAAGCCCATTTAGGGTCTACGGGAGCAGGTGTGGCAACAGACGGGGTTAGCGACTGAGGCGGTACCGCTTACCATCCCTGAAAGCCTTGTTATGCATGACATAATTGTACAGCAAAACTTCAAAGGCTCGAAAACAGCTGTGAAGTTGACTTGTAAAAAACTTGGAACGTCTCCTGGCCAGGCGCCAGGGAGAGTCTACGAGAATTGAGAAGTCTATCTGGGCAGAGGCATGAACTCCCAAGCCGAGAACTTCTCTCGTGTCATGTCAGACTCTCGCTCTATAAACCAGTTTAAAAGAAGGGAAAGCAAAGGCTGTATCCCCCAAACTCCTCCTGGTGAAAAACCAGTCGCCTAGCCAACGTAAAGCTCTCTAGGAGAGCGAAAGAGCACTAGCTTAAAAACAACGGCTTCGAAGTAGCTAGGCCTAGTGTAAGCTCTGACGTTTAGGCGAACGAGGAGCAGCAGTTACAAAAAGATCCGGACAAAGATCCTTAAAAAAAATCATCATGATTTAATTAAAGTCCATAGGGGGCTAAGCAGCTTTAGGCTCCTCTCCATCTGACAGAGTCCTCAAGGGAATATCAGTAGGAGGGGGAACAGCAACTTCCTCATCTACAGGAACCTTGTCCGATAAAAGCTGAGTCTCAAGCAAGGGAGAGACCTACCGTGGTGGCAATGCTTTACAAGCAGAGTCCACACTCACTGGTGTATTAGTAGCGGACCAGAACGCATCGTCATGTAACTGCTTGACAGTCTGTGAACTGTCAACAACTGAACTGTCAACCACAACAGGTGCGTGAGGACGCACAGCGTCCACTCGAGACTGCTTTGACTGCCTAGACTGAGCAGTCAAAACAACTCTAGAATGCGGAGGTTGACGCACAGCGTCAAAACAAGTCAACTCCGATTGTTAGCGAACGTCTTGAACGTCAACAGGAGCATCAGCAAGTGGCCTAACGTCCAAATGCGGCTGAAAATCCACACGAGACCGCATCGAGTGTGGTTCTAAACAACCTGACTGACGTGACTTAGCTACGCCAACGTCAACAGTAAGCACAAAGGAACGTTAGGTTGGCTGAAAGCCAGGATATCGATGAGATAAACGGCTAGACTCAACGGACTAATCGGCAGAATAGTCTTCCATAAGGGAGGCAAGCATATTCTGCATGTCTTGCCATACAACCCATTAAGGATCAACGGAAATGGTTGTGGTAAGAGACGAGGGTAACGTCTGTGACCGCAACACTTTGCCAACAAAAAAGACTCTCGGAGTCTGTGTTACGCTTTTGTTAGGCGGCGAGCAGTTATCCGATGACTGCATAGGGTCAGAGCTGTCCTAATGGCTGTAACCAGGACGCTGGACCTGTCCTGAAAGGACTGACTTTCGCTTAAGGGCTTCGAAACCTTGTGACAGGTTTCTTATGCGAAAAGCCTTCGGATGACGAGGAGAAAAAACGTCTCTCTCGTCTTATGGTAGGGGAGATCTTGGTAAGATACACCCGATACCATAGAGGGAAACGTCTGCTCGTTGATCAAGGCCTCTCGAACCCATAAGTCGTTCGACATTACTTCTCCCCTGGGCTTGGGAGCATGAAATGAGGTCCCGGACTAGGTGAACGACAGGCACGAACAGACGAACCCTCGGACGCAACACTGTAACACTTTGCGCATATCACTTTATCATTTCGATTTTCTGTTTTGCACTTATTTCACTGAAATCGAAACTTTTACTGATTTCTACCTGAAACACGCAATTCTACCCTTCATTAAAAGGTAGTAATTGCGAAATCAGTCGTATAATGCATAAAACAGAAAACATATTTTAAGATAAAATCAGTGGCTGGGAAAGAGACTAAACACTAGTTCATATAAACTACGTTTTCAATCTCTCACCGCACATAGCCTGGGGACGAGAATAAAAAACTAAAAACGTTTTATCCTTCCTCCCCGTACAGCGACTAGGGACGAGAGTAACTCGAGAACAACGTTACCCGCTTGAACGGAACGTTTTCTCTCCTCTCTCTCCCTCCGTCTCTATCTCTCTCTCTCTTTCTCTCTTGATTTCGCACCTAAGAGAAGAGCCCAATTATATTTCGTCAAAAAAAAACATGTTATTTGACTAAAGGAAAAAACTGAAAGGTTTTTCAAATAAAAAGTTCCTTTAAAATAGAATTTAAAACATTTAAGCTAAGAAAGAATGAACAAAACGTCAGAATCGATTTACTCTTACTGCAAAGTGAAACCGTGATACACTCTCTCTCTATCGTAACGATAGAGCGCATGTTGAACGTCCTGAACGTCAACAACTGCGTAGCATAAAAAAACTAAACGTTAGTTCATCTTTGAAAACAGTACGAAGACTATCAAAGAAATTCTTTCATAAAATATTACATTTAAAAATTTTAAATCCTTAGCTCTTTAAAAGCTAATTACGATATAAAGGGCTCAACGTTGATTAACTTCGGTTTCCAAGTTAGGACCGCCTACTCTCAGGAAGGTCGCATATAAACAAAACATTAAAATTTATTTTTTATATGTTTATAATAAATGGAAAGTTAATCAAAGAGGCCTAATAAAGGCGGAGAGATATTTACTAAAAGCCTAAACACACTTCCGTCTAAGGGAAGGGTCGGCCATTTAAAAGTGAAAGAAAGTCCATACTCTCTTTGTCACCATAATTAAATCTATCCAAAACGAGTTCAAGATTTAAGATGAAGATAAAACACCTGCATAGCGAAAGCTCAAAACTAGAATATAGTACTTCACCAAATAGATGTGAAAAACTCCAGTTTAGCAACAGCGAGTAAAGTACGTCTTGTCGACACCTCGACAGAGAGAAAATTGAGTCTTTGTTTACATTGAGAGCTGGGTATCTGGTCGACAGATGGCGCTGTTGGGCACACCCGCAACCTGTGTAGCGATCGCTGGCGAGTTTTTTCCGTAGAGTTGTCTGTCGAGCAACAGAGTTGCAGCTATATAATCACCGGCTAAGTTAAATATTGAAAAAAGGAAGTGTATATATATCCAGATAAACCAGTCATGTAACAGCTTTTACCTTCTAGCTAATGGATCTGGTACTGAGGAGCAAAACATTTCTATATTCTTGTTGAAAAAGGACATGTTTGGTCTTCCCCATCAAATAAAAATCTTTTGACACATTAAAGGATGCAGAGACTATTCATTGGGTAGCATCTGTTGTTTCTCGCTTAACTGATCAGCTATGTTCAACAGCCATGGAATAAACTGTGACAAAACACTTATTCCTCTCAACATCATCCAAGAGCACTTCTGCAATTCAAAACCAGGGAGTCCAACCTGGTTTCCCTTTTCTGAATGTAAGCCAGCTGTCTGAAAAAAATTTCCCCCTTAGGCAAAGACTCCTTAGCTGAAAGACTTTGAGTATCATCAAGAGTTGCATGCATTTGATATGTAGTGTTGATATTTCCTTAGACCATCTCCTGACACAGTTGCAGGCATGGGAAAAAAAAAAAAAAGATATGTCTGAAAACCTTACCGCCAACAATATTCCCTGAACATGGACTGTTACATTATTTTTTCCAGTTGTAGTGGGTTCTGCATCATTAGAATACAAGTTGTGTCCAGATCGGATATTTTCCTCTAAAGATGATTGAGACAAAAGTGGATATCCATCATTTTTAGGTGGCCCTTCGAAACGAACTTTACAAATATCATGGTGCCAAGTAACCTCATCCACATAGTAACCGACAATGTTTATATCAGTTATAACTTCTTTCACAAAAGTATGAAAGACTAAATCGTTTTTATTGAACAGAAAAGACCAAAAAGGAACAGTTTCTATTATCATCCCCAAATATGAGGTGGAACCAAAAGAGACTTATTTATATTGACCAGGACTTCCAACCTTCCAAATAATCTGAATAATAAACAATTAATGACCCTAAGCATTCACTCCCCAATCATCAGGAAGTAAGGCGAAGACAAATCCCACAAAAGCATTGCAACAGTGGATGGACTAGAACCCTTCTGGGCAGCTGCTCACAGGCTAAACAAGTGGCGGGAAAGTAACCGATGGCCATCCAATGAGGCGTTGCCCAGTCCAAATGAAGGCCTGCTCAGCGGAACAACCCTCACCAGGAAGGACTGGGGTAACCCTAAACAAGAGGAAGGGTAAAAGTGGGCAAAACTGGAGATAACTGTCACAAATGAGGATTAGCCACTAACCCTGAATGCTCACGTAGGAAGCACCACAAACAATGGAACATCCTCTGATGGTGCCACTGGGCTTTCATTGCTCAGAACAAGACCTGAGAGAGGCAAACGACACCACCTTTCTCTGGGTTCATCATTGTCTCGATAGGCTAAACAAGTGGCGGGAAAGTAACCGATGGCCATCCAATGAGGCGCTGCCCAGTCCAAATGAAGGCCTGCTCAGCGGAACAACCCTCACCAGGAAGGACTGGGGTAACCCTAAACAGAGGAAGGGTAAAAGTGGGCAAAACTGGAGATAACTGTCACAAATGAGGATTAGCCACTAACCCTGAATGCTCACGTAGGAAGCACCACAAACAATGGAACATCCTCTGATGGTGCCACTGGGCTCTCATTGCTCAGAACAAGACCTGAGAGAGGCAAACGACACCACCTTCCTCTGGGTTCATCATTGTCTCGATATGATATGATGATGACCTGAGTAACCAAATTTGCTGAACCTGAATCTTTTCTAAAAATGTATTCAAAATTATCCAATCTTGGAGGTAGAGTTTTCTCATGCCTCATGGTGTGAGGCATTATAATTTTCTCATGCTCCATGAAGTGAGGAATTATAGTTTTCTCATTCCCTATGAAGTGAGGAATTACAGTTTTTTCAGGTACCTTTTCCATTTTGATACAGGAGCCATCATCATAGTGAACACTTGAGAAGCCGTCCTGAGACTGAAACATAGAAATTTATAATAATAAATCTTTGATCTATGTTATTGATTCAAGAGAATAGGAATGTTAAAGAAAGTCTGTCTCATCTAACAAAAACATCTAATTTCCTTTAGTGCTCCTGAGACTGTTGAAGGAATTTCCATGAAAAACTTGGTGAGAACTGTATATCTGTTAAGAATCAAGATATTTAAAACTGGCTTCCAACCATCAATGCCTTTGGTATTAGTAACAATCTGATATAATCCCTTGGGTGGGGTCTTAAACCTTCTTTATCACATTCTTCTGTATTAGTTTTGTACTCTCTAATTTCAAAAGATGAGCTTTGGCTGAATTACAGTATTTATAAAACTTGAAAAGGAATGGGTTTCATTATCAATGCAGGATTAGATGATGGAGGAATCAGATAACTTTTTTTTCTATCACAAATAAGACCCAAGGATTGGGGTGAAGATTTTCCCACATGATGAATGTGATAAAGCTTTCCCTGTACTAGAACCTCTTGGAAAGGACTATCACTGTGTTCTTCTATAAGAATAACTAATCCTGTTGGCACTATGCCTGGGTCTTCTATTTTCAATCTCATGAAATTCAAGAAAGAAGCAATCATTGTGGCTGCAAGAAATTTTACCTGTTATGCCTATAACTGGAGATAGATTTATTTCTTCAGAGTATACTGTTAGTTACATTTTCTTCAGATGCTTTAGTATCATATGGATTTTTATGGACTTTGAGCTTTAAAATCCTGGTTAGTACAGTGGTAACATGTTTGCCTAGCATTTGCATAGCAGATCGATCCCAACTCAAGGCCGTAAGTTTAAGCCGTTTACTGGGGAGGCCACTACAGTGATACCTCGGTACTCGACCATAATCCGTTCGAGATCCGTGTTCGACCTCCGATTTGTTCGAGTACCGAATTTTTTTTCCCCATAAGAAATAATGGTATATATTCTATTCCGTTCCCAAGCACTCGAACAGGCCCAAAATATTAATAAAACGTGTACCTAAACAACAATAATTATCTAAATGTGTATGAAATTGGTCAGAAAATCCTATAAAACAATTTTAAACCATTTACTGTACTAAAATAAAACAATTTTAAACCATTTTCTGTACTGTAGTGAACATACCTTTGAGCAGCGGTTCGATGGCATACAGGGATGGATGTGGAGAGGATGGAAGGGGGAGGTTACTGCTTGGAAGGAGAGTCCCCTTCCATGATGTGGCGGGGTAGTTCTCCTTCAGGAGTTGTTTCTCTCTCCAATGAAAGGGTGGGCAGATCTATTTCAGGGGTTTCTTCTCTTCTTTGTCTCTTCTTTGGAGGAGAAACAGGCTTTGATGTAGCAGCTTTCTTTTCTTTTGTGAAAAACTGGTCTATTGTTAATTGTTTCTTCCTCCTCTGCAGTATTCTTCGAAAATGATACATGACACTATCATTAAACATATGCACTGCCCGGTTTGCTACTGCAATTTCTGGGTGGTATTTTTCAGCAAAAGCCTGCACATCTGCCCACTTGGAACAAATTTCATTGATGAGAGAACTTGGAACATCCTCCCTTACCTCATCCTCTTCTGAAGATTCCTGCTCCACAATCAGATCCTGCTGCTGTTGTTGTTGCAGGTGCAACAATTCCTCCACAGTCAACTCGGTAGAATGGCTTTCTACAAGCTCATCAATATCATCCTTGTCGACCTCAAGCCCCAAACTCCTGCCCATGACAACAATTTCCTCAACGACATCAGTGTCATCAGAAATTACAGGGGTAGCAGTGCTTGGACCCGCCTCTGGTTGGAAACCTTCAAACTCCCTCTCTGTGACACATGATGGCCACAGCTTACGCCAGGCAGAGTTCAATGTCCTATAGGTCACACCTCGCCAAGCTTGGTCAATCATGTTAACAGAGTTGAGGATGCTGAAGTGTTCCTTCCAGAATTCCTTTAGGGTCAACTTCGTGTCACTGGTCACTTCAAAACACTTTCTGAAAAGGGCCTTGGTATAGAGTTTTTTGAAGTTTGAAATGACCTGTTGGTCCATGGGCTGGAGTATGGGAGTAGTATTGGGGGGCAAGAATTTGATTTTGATAAAGCTGTATTCTTCTTTCAAGTCATCCTCGAGACCTGGAGGATGTGCAGGAGCATTGTCCATAACCAGAAGACATTTCATTGGCAAGCTCTTTTCAATGAGGTAAGCCTTAACCTGGGGGGCAAACACTTCGTTTATCCACTCAGTAAAGAATTGTCTTGTGACCCAAGATTTAGTGTTCGAGCGCCACATAACTGGTAGTGCACTTTTACAAATATTATTTCGTTTGAACACCCGGGGGTTGTCCGAGTGGTACACTAACAAGGGTTTGATCTTGCAATCGCCACTTGCATTTGCACACAGCAACAATGTTAGCCTATCTTTCATTGGCTTGTGACCTGGCATCTTCGTCTCGTCCTTGGTAATGTACGTATTGGCTGGCATTTTCTTCCAAAATAACCCAGTCTCATCACAATTAAAGACTTGTTGTGCGATCAAATTTTGTTCATTTATGTACCGATCGAATTCCCCCACGTATTTATCGGCTGCAATTTGATCCGAACTAGCTGCCTCCCCATGCCTAGTAACACGATGAATACCTGTTCTATTACGAAACTTTTCAAACCAACCCCTGCTCGCTTTAAATGTAAATGAATCACTTTCACTGGTACTCGGACTTTTCTTCACTAATTCTTCATAGATATGCAACGCTTTTTCACAAATGAACGCTTCACTAACACTTTCCCCGGCCAACTGTTTTTCTTTAATAAATATTAAAAGCAACTTTTCCATCTCCTCAATCACTTGTGGCCTTTGCTTAGTTACCGCCGTAACTCCCGTTGCAACATTCGCCTTCTTAATCATTTCTTTATGCTTTAAAAACGTAGAAATGGTCGACTTCGCCATTCCGTATTCTACCGCTAAATCGGACACTCGTACACCATTCTCATATTTCGCTATAATTTCCTTCTTCAACTCGATCGTTGTTCGCACTGTTTTCCTCTTCTCCTTCCCCTTAACACTCATTACTTTCTTGGGACTCATTATGAAAGCTAAAAAAGCAATTAAAAGCACTGAAAATCACTAAATCACAACGAATGCTGATCGCGCGTTGTCTGAGTGACGCTCTCGAGAGAACTGATGCTTCCCGAACAAGCGAGAGTGGCCGAGATGGCGCGATCATCACAAAGCCCATGCGGTCGTCACGTGTTCGGCTGGTCGAGTACCGAATTTTTGGTCGAGCACCGCAGCAAAAATTTCTCGAAAATTTTGGTCGAACTCCGAATTGTTCGAGTATAGAGTCGTTCGACTACCGAGGTATCACTGTACTATGGTTGGGCACCACAGTAGGGGGTTAGGATTGCCCAACTGACATTCTGGTGAGCATCTATTCTGATGATACTGGAACAGAAACCAGACACCTTTAACCTTTACCACATACAGTACTTGGTAGCTTGATTAGTTATGGCGTCAAGCTCAGATTCAGATGTCAGGAGTTGAATTAACTTTTCCATTTCTGTAGCAATTGGTTTTGGTACATTAGTAAGAGCAATCTTAGCTTAGAAAGTGACAGCATACGTGAAGTAAGTCTTTAAGTCTTTGCTTGTCCTTTCAGAAATTCAATTTTATTCTTACAATCTCTCCACCAGGTTTCAAAAGATTAAACAAGTCTTCATAATTCATATTAAGAGCAATGCCCCCAGAGCATATTTTCATTCATACTACCCGAATTTTAAATAAGAATTGAAGATATGGCTGGAGCAGAAGGGCCAAATTTTCCTTACTAGTAGTAGCAGGGGTCATTAACAGTGTCTGGGGCTTGCAATGGGATCCAGGGGTAAGGGAAACAGTATCAATGTTGTTCCTTATTTTTTACGGGGGGGATAATAATAATTAATGAAACAAATGGAAAAAATGGGAGGATAATAACTAAAAAATAAGCAGGAAAAAATAAGCTTTAGGAAAATAAATCTTAGACTATCCAATACCTTTAAGGAGACCCCGTTAGCTTTTCATGAATTAATTCCTCCAACAATGACACTGATGAGAGCAGACTCTCAAATTTCCACTTCCTACCCTACCCTGAAGGGATGGCATCACTATGATTAGAATGACTAAAGTTTAAGTCAAACCTGTTTGATGGTACTGAGACCCTTACAATAACACAAATATTCTTACTTTAATAATATTAACATGCAAACAAGACAGAATAGAAAGCCCAACCCAGGAATTAGGGGGCCAGTTTTTCAAAGATATATTTCCGCATATCAATATGGGAATATTTACATTTCTGTGGTACAAACATTATCCAGTAGTTGACAAAACTACCACAGCTACCAAAATTGGGTTAAAAAATAACTTCACCTCCAGCAATGGTATTCCTTCCAAATAACTAAGACAGTGAAACAAGAAAGAAATTGTACAAGAAGGTGGGAGATAGTTGATAAAATATGAAGGAGCTTAAACAGGAAACAAAAAAAAGTATTTGAGAGACATTTTGAGTCAAACAAGAAAAAAAAAGTATTACTGAGTTTGAGAGCAAGCACTCTTGCCTGTCACAAGTCACAAGACTTCATCAGGGTAAAGATATTGCATGTTGAAGCCAAGTGTCTCCGTCAAAGCATTCTCTTTAAGACTGTCCAAGGTTTCAAAACTTGGATTCTTTAAATACTGCAATGCTATAGTCAAATTCTGATAAATAGATGATAACCAGAGATTTCTCAATAGCAAACAAACTGAATATACTTGTGAAAATACCAGAAGAGGATAAATATAACCCAAGAAGCCTGAGAATGATACTAAGTATGGACCTATAACCATTAATATCCCAAGTAGCTAGCTTCCTCTGCTGAAACAGGATATATTAAAACTTAACAATATCATTCAAACGAGTTCTAGTTCCCAAAAGATTCCTGAACGTGCTTCAGTAGAAATACACAAACCAATGTCTCTAATAAAAATTATCATAGGCAACCTCTGGGAGCCTTGTCCATTACTTGAGGAATTCTATCAACAACATCCCAACTTCAGCATGATCCTCAAACTGCTTTGTCCAGTCTTCCAAGATATGATACACCACTTGTAGAATCAAATCTGTAAAAGAATACAATTCTGAAGTTTGATCTAGCCCTCTGCTAAATCTCAGAGTTCTTTGGCCAACCACAAAACCCTACCCTCTGACATCAACATCCTACTCAAAGATTCATGAGTAAATTCATGAAGGCCTTCATGTCAGAATCCACATTGATATTGGGTAGGTTTTGTATGTGTTAGGTAACCATTTTCTTTGCCTTAATCGGAAGTGCCTGATTGAGAGGGGAGATGTTGATGGGATGGCTAAGAGGAAAAGAATAAGTAACAGTAACAATGGGAGCCACATGCTTAGGCAATGGCTCCCCAACACAAGGGTGCGGGATACTCATAGAACTAAACGGAGAGGAAAATCTTTTGAGCTTTAGAATAGGAAGTTGGATCCCTTCCTTCTGGGGAAGGAATGGCAAAAAATAATGGTTTTCAAGCATCTATAGTCACCCTTGCTTCAGTTTTATTATCAGAAGCTTTACTGTTATTAATCTACAATGCTTTCCTTCTACATACTACTCGGTTATCTAAGTTTTAAAATTCCAGAATTGAAGAAAACAGACAATGGATTAGTTTTTAGATGAAAGTCAGCCATGCCAACTCCCTTCCAGATACACATCTTATAGCAAATGAATAAGACATTCTGTTTGAGCTTAATTTTATAAATTCTCAATGATACTGACAACTGAACACAAATGAGAATAAAGTTTGCAGACAATTGACTATCCATCAACCAGAATTTTGGAGATCAATATGATTATGTGCTACACCTGAGCCAAAATACTGACTCCTAGACTGTTAGTTTCAGATGTAAGGTATTGTTTAATCTTGAGAACAATTTCATGACAACATTAAAGGCCCTTGAAAAAATTGGCCGATCTTTGAGCAAACGAGGATTTTTTTTTTCTTCAAAAAATGATATTTTAATTATAAAATAAATTTTTTAATATACTTACCCGGTGAATATATAGCTGCAACTCTGTTGCTCGACAGACAAACTCTACGGAAAAAACTCGCCAGCGATCGCTACACAGGTTGCGGGTGTGCCCAACAGCGCCATCTGTCGACCAGATACCCAGCTCTTATGTAAACAAAGACTCAATTTTCTCCTCGTCCCACTGCGTCTCTATTGGGGAGGAAGGGAGGGTCATTTAATTTATATATTCACCGGGTAAGTATATTTATTCAAAAATTTATTTTATAATTAAAATAGCATTTTTAAATATTTAACTTAGCCGGTGAATATATAGCTGATTCACACCCAGGATGGTGGGTAGAGACCAGTAATATATGTTTACATTTTATGAGCTAAGAGTTTTTTATTTCATTTTAAAAGTTATCAAAATAACAAAAACAAAATAAATAGGTACCTGGTAAGGAAGTCGACTTGAACAATTACTCTGCCTTTTAAGTACGTCTTCCTTACGGAGCCTCGCGATCCTCTTAGGATGCTGATCAACCCCTAGGAGCTGAAGTATCAAGGGTTGCAACCCATACAACAGGACCTCATCAAACCCCTAATCTAGGCGCTCTCAAGAAATGACTTTGACCACCCGCCAAATCAACCAGGATGCGAAAGGCTTCTTAGCCTTCCGGACAACCCATAAAACAACAACATTTCAAGAGACAGATTAAAAGGATAAGGAATTAGGGAATTGTAGTGGTTGAGCCCTCACCCACTACTGCACTCGCTGCTACAAATGGTCCCAGTGTGTAGCAGTTCTCGTAAAGAGACTGGACATCTTTCAAGTAAAATGACGCGAACACTGACTTGCTTCTCCAATAGGTTGCGTCCATTATACTTTGCAGAGATATATTTTGCTTAAAGGCCACGGAAGTTGTTACAGCTCTAACTTCGTGCGTCTTCACCTTAAGCAAAGTTCGGTCTTCCTCACTCAGATGTGAATGAGCTTCTCGTATTAACAATCTGATAAAGTCTAACCAAGCATTCTTTGACATAGGCAAGGATGGTTTCTTAACTTGAACACCATAAAGCTTCAGATTGGCCTCGTAAAGGTTTAGTACGCTTTAAATAGAACTTAAGAGCTCTAACAGGGCATAAGACTCTTTCTAGTTCATTGCCTACGATCTCCGATAAGCTGGGAATATCGAAAGATTTAGGCCAAGGCCGAGAAGGCAGCTCATTTTTGGCTAGAAAACCAAGTTGCAGCGAACAAGTGGCTTTTTCCGAAGAAAATCCGATGTTCTTGCTGAAGGCATGAATCTCACTGACTCTTTTAGCCGAGGCTAAGCATACCAGGAAAAGAGTCTTTAAGGTGAGATCTTTCAGGGAGGCTGATTGTAACGGCTCCAACCTGTCTGACATGAAGAATCTTAGTACCACGTCTAAATTCCATCCAGGGGTAGCCAAACGACGCTCCTTGGTGGTCTCAAAAGACTTAAGGAGGTCTTGCAGATCTTTATGTTTGGAAAGATCTAAGCCTCTATGCCGGAAGACCGATGCCAACATGCTTCTGTAGCCCTTGATAGTGGGAGCTGAAAGGGATCGTCCTTTTCTCAGGTATAAGAGAAAATCAGCTATTTGAGCTACAGAGGTACTGGTCGAGGATACAGAAACTGACTTGCACCAGTCTCGGAAGACTTCCCACTTCGATTGGTAGACTCTAATGGAAGACGCTCTCCTTGCTCTGGCAATCGCACTGGCTGCTTCCTTCGAAAAGCCTCTAGCTCTCGAGAGTCTTTCGATAGTCTGAAGGCAGTCAGACGAAGAGCGTGGAGGCTTTGGAGTACCTTCTTTACGTGTGGCTGACGTAGAAGGTCTACCCTTAGAGGAAGACTACTGGGAACGTCTACTAACCATCGAAGTATCTCGGTGAACCATTCTCTCGCGGGCCAGAGGGAAGCAACTAACGTCAACCTTGTCCCTTCGTGAGAGGCGAACTTCTGCAGTACCTTGTTGACAATCTTGAACGGTGGGAATGCGTAGAGATCCAGATGTGACCAATCTAGGAGGAAAGCATCTATATGTATTGCTGCTGGGTCCGGGACTGGAGAGCAATAGATTGGAAGCCTCTTGGTCAGCGAGGTTGCAAAGAGATCTATGGATGGTTTACCCCAAGTGGCCCAAAGTCTCTTGCACACATCCTTGTGGAGGGTCCATTCGGTTGGAATTACTTGCCCTTTCCGACTGAGACAATCTGCTATGACGTTCAAGTCGCCTTGGATGAACCTCGTTACTAGGGAGATGTCTTGACCTTTTGACCAGATGAGCAGGTCCCTTGCGATCTCGTACAACGTCAGTGAGTGGGTACCTCCTTGTTTGGAGATGTACGCCAAGGCCGTGGTGTTGTCCGAGTTAACTTCCACCACTTTGCCTCGAAGGAGAGACTTGAAGCTTTTCAAGGCCAGATGTACTGCCAACAGCTCCTTGCAGTTGATATGCATGCTCCTCTGACTCGAGTTCCACAGTCCTGAGCATTCCCGACCGTCTAGTGTCGCGCCCCAGCCCACGTCCGATGCGTCCGAGAAGAGAACGTGGTTGGGAGTCTGAACAGCCAGGGGAAGACCCTCTCTTAGGTTGATATTGTCCTTCCACCAAGTCAGACAACACTTTATCTTTTCGGAAACCGGGATCGAGACCGCTTCTAGCGTCTTGTCCTTTTTCCAGTGAAAAGCTAGATGGTATTGAAGAGGACGGAGGTGTAGTCTTCCTAGTGACACAAATTGTTCCACGGATGACAGCGTCCCTACCAGACTCATCCACAGCCTGACTGAGCAGCGTTCCTTCTTCAGCATCTTCTGGATGGATAGCAGGGCTTGATCTATTCTGGGGGCTGATCGTCTTGTTGTTCAGCAACGTCCTCATCAGAGGGTTCCTCATCCGAAAACTGATGAGGAAACGGCAACGGAGTGGGCAACGTCTGGCTCGCTGAGTCCGGTCGCACTGGTGCATGCGTGACGGAGCCGGACGCAACATCATGGAACTGCTGCACAGTCTGTGAACTGTCAACAACCATGGGTGCGCGAGGAAGCACAGCGTCAACCCGAGACTGTCTAGACCGTCTGGGTTGTGCAGTCAACACCCTACCGGGTTGCTGAGGTTGACGCACTGCGTCAAAACAAGTCACCTCTGCTGGTTGTTGAACGTCCTGAACGTCAACAACCACCTCCGAGCGTCGCTTAACGTCAACGTGCGGCTGGCAACCCACACTGGGTCGCATCGGTGGAGGAACCACCTCAACTGGCAGACGCGAGAAGGTTACCTCAGCGTCAACAGGGCGCACAACCGACCGGTTGGAAGGTTGTTGGCCAGAAGGTTCGGTAGCAACCTTCTCCGCATTAAAGTCCTCTATCAAGGACGCAAGCTTGGACTGCATGTCTTGCAGCAAAGCCCATTTAGGGTCTACGGGAGCAGGTGCGGCAACAGACGGGGTTAGCGACTGAGGCGGTACCGCTTTCCATCCCTGAAAGCCTTGTTTATGCATGACATAATTGTACAGCAAAACTTCAAAGGCTCGAAAACAGCTGTGAAGTTGACCTGTAAAAAACTTGGAACGTCTCCTGGCCAGGCGCCAGGGAGAGTCTACGAGATTTGAGAAGTCTATCTGGGCAGAGGCATGAACTCCCAAGCTGAGAACTTCTCTCATGTCATATCAGACTCTTGCTCTATAAGCCAGTTTAAAAGAAGGGAAAGCAAAGGCTGTATCCCCCAAACTCCTCCTGGTGATAAACCAGTCGCCTAGCCAACGTAAAGCTCTCTAGGAGAGCGAGAGAGCATTAGCTTAAAAACAACGGTTTCGAAGTAGCTAGGCCTAGTGTAAGCTCTGACGTTTAGGCGAACGAGGAGCAGCAGTTACAAAAAGATCCGGACAAAGATCCTTAAAAAAAATCATCATGATTTAATTAAAGTCCATAGGGGGCTAAGCAGCTTTAGGCTCCTCTCCATCTGACAGAGTCCTCAAGGGAATATCAGTAGGAGGGGGAACAGCAACTTCCTCATCTACAGGAACCTTGTCCGATAAAAGCTGAGTCTCAAGCAAGGGAGAGACCTACCGTGGTGGCAATGCTTTACAAGCAGAGTCCACACTCACTGGTGCATTAGTAGCGGACCAGAACGCAACGTCATGTAACTGCTTGACAGTCTGTGAACTGTCAACAACTGAACTGTCAACCACAACAGGTGCGTGAGGACGCACAGCGTCCACTCGAGACTGCTTTGACTGCCTAGACTGAGCAGTCAAAACAACTCTAGAATGCGGAGGTTGACGCACAGCGTCAAAACAAGTCAACTCCGATTGTTAGCGAACGTCTTGAACGTCAACAGGAGCATCAGCAAGTGGCCTAACGTCCAAATGCGGCTGAAAATCCACACGAGACCGCATCGAGTGTGGTTCTAAACAACCTGACTGACGTGACTTAGCTACGCCAACGTCAACAGTAAGCACAAAGGAACGTTAGGTTGGCTGAAAGCCAGGATATCGATGAGATAAACGGCTAGACTCAACGGACTAATCGGCAGAATAGTCTTCCATAAGGGAGGCAAGCATATTCTGCATGTCTTGCCATACAACCCATTAAGGATCAACGGAAATGGTTGTGGTAAGAGACGAGGGTAACGTCTGTGACCGCAACACTTTGCCAACAAAAAAGACTCTCGGAGTCTGTGTTACGCTTTTGTTAGGCGGCGAGCAGTTATCCGATGACTGCATAGGGTCAGAGCTGTCCTAATGGCTGTAACCAGGACGCTGGACCTGTCCTGAAAGGACTGACTTTCGCTTAAGGGCTTCGAAACCTTGTGACAGGTTTCTTATGCGAAAAGCCTTCGGATGACGAGGAGAAAAAACGTCTCTCTCGTCTTATGGTAGGGGAGATCTTGGTAAGATACACCCGATACCATAGAGGGAAACGTCTGCTCGTTGATCAAGGCCTCTCGAACCCATAAGTCGTTCGACATTACTTCTCCCCTGGGCTTGGGAGCATGAAATGAGGTCCCGGACTAGGTGAACGACAGGCACGAACAGACGAACCCTCGGACGCAACACTGTAACACTTTGCGCATATCACTTTATCACTTCGATTTTCTGTTTTGCACTTATTTCACTGAAATCGAAACTTTTACTGATTTCTACCTGAAACACCAATTCTACCCTTCATTAAAAGGTAGTAATTGCGAAATCAGTCGTATAATGCAAGCTCATTAATACCAGCAAAAAACAGAAAACATATTTTAAGATAAAAAATTCAGTGGCTGGGAAAGAGACTAAACACTAGTTCATATAAACTACGTTTTCAATCTCTCACCGCACATAGCCTGGGGACGAGAATAAAAAACTAAAAACGTTTAATCCTTCCTCCCCGTACAGAGACTAGGGACGAGAGTAACTCGAGAACAACGTTACCCACTTGAATGGAACGTTTTCTCTCCTCTCTCTCCCTCCGCCTCTATCTCTCTCTCTCTTTCTCTCTTGATTTCGCACCTAAGAGAAGAGCCCAATTATATTTCGTCAAAAAAAAACATGTTATTTGACTAAAGGAAAAAACTGAAAGGTTTTTCAAATAAAAAGTTCCTTTAAAATAGAATTTAAAACATTTAAGCTAAGAAAGAATGAACAAAACGTCAGAATCGATTTACTCTTACTGCAAAGTGAAACCGTGATACACTCTCTCTCTATCGTAACGATAGAGCGCATGTTGAACGTCCTGAATGTCAACAATTGCGTCGCATAAATAAACTAAACGTTAGTTCATCTTTGAAAACAGTACGAAGACTATCAAAGAAATTCTTTCATAAAATATTAAATTTAAAAAGTTTTAAATCCTTAGCTCTTTAAAAGCTATTTACGATATAAAGGGCTCAACGTTGATTAACTTCGGTTTCCAAGTTAGGACCGCCTACTCTCAGGAAAGGTCGCATATAAACAAAACATTAAAATTTATTTTTATATGTTTATAATAAATGGAAAGTTAATCGAAGAGGCCTAATAAAGGCGGAGAGATATAAAATATATAGAGGAAAATCTATAAATAATTTATAACGTGATAAGATAATTACTAAAAGCCTAAACACACTTCCGTCTAAGGGAAGGGTCGGCCATTTAAAAGTGAAAGAAAGTCCATACTCTCTTTGTCACCATAATTAAATCTATCCAAAACGAGTTCAAGATTTAAGATGAAGATAAAACACCTGCATTGCGAAAGCTCAAAACCAGAATATAGTACTTCACCAATATGATGTGAAAAACTCCAGTTTAGCAACAGCGAGTAAAGTACGTCTTGTCGACACGTCGACAGAGAGAAAATTGAGTCTTTGTTTACATAAGAGCTGGGTATCTGGTCGACAGATGGCGCTGTTGGGCACACCCGCAACCTGTGTAGCGATCGCTGGCGAGTTTTTTCCGTAGAGTTTGTCTGTCGAGCAACAGAGTTGCAGCTATATATTCACCGGCTAAGTTAAATATTTAAAACTTATTTATTTAGCATGTTAAATGATACTGAAACAATGCATATAAGGACTAGTTAATAGAAATAGGATTTTTTTAAAGAGTTCACACTACTACATACATTAATAATTTCCAAAAGTGTATTTTGATAAAGTATTATTCAAAAACAGTAGAATAAGCAATAGAGTACAATGAATTCAAGGTAATAACTCTGGAAAAGGGACATAAAAAATCATACTTACTTTAGGTTGTGTTACTTTGGTATTTACAGAATGGAAGAGGCCAAAGTACACACAGTTGAAAAGACCATTACGACCAATAGTTGCTGTTACTCCTTTGTTGAGACCTCTAAAGCCCAAGCCTTGTGTCTTGATAATTTCCCTGGCAACTGCCCATGTTCCTGGTGAAACTTTATGTTGCGCTCTGTGATTGATAATTGAAATTAGACCCATTAACTTTCACTTTAAATTATGTCTTCTCATCTATTATTTTACTCTTAATAGAAAGCGATTTCAAAAAATTCTCAACCTCTTTTGAGATTCAATTCTTGACGGGGAGGTTTTAATATTTATGCTAATTAATCTATCTAAAAAGATTTCACTGGAATCTATGCAATTATTATGAACATAGTACTTCATTCTTTATAATTGAATTGCATCTTCCAGCTGTCCCACATGCCAAGAGAAATCTGTGATCACTCAATTTCAACCTTTTAAAATCTAGATGTTACCTTATTTGATATTGAAAAGTAGATAAAAACTTGAGGAATTATTGCAATAAATGGTAAGAAACCTTATATAAATTATTAATACTAGTGTAACATGGTAAAAACACTAATTCCTCTAAACTTGGATTACTCTAAGTTAATGCATACAATCCTGTAATTTCAATATACGAATAACATACATAGTTGTCTTTATTATAAAAAAATGCTGTACAGTATTTACTTACTGTAGACATAGTATCCAAACAGCATACAATCTTTTAAACATGTTATATAACATTATTTTGCCAATGTACTCGTTTCTTAATGAAGAAACAGTATCGTTAGTGCGCTTCAGGCATAGTGTCATAGAATTATAATTTTTCGGTGGTCTTCAAATTTCCCTAGTTACAAAGTGTTTTAAGATTAATGATATTCTATTAAAATATAAATGAATGAATGATTGGTAATTATATGGCATCATAACATCAATGGTCACTGATGCCGATTGGAATATGATTAAAAAGAATTAATAACTTGATGAAAAATTTGAAAAATAAAAAAGAATAATTAGCATAACAATAAAACATTTTAGACTTTATATACCTTTCAAATACGAGCAAGAAGACCATCTTCCAAAATGAACTTAAAAATGACACTGGCATCATACACACCTCCTCCGAGAATTTTTGTGAGGATGTAGGTTTTCTTATTTGCTGAAGAAACAAAAGACGACGACAACTGACAACAAGTTGCTTTAATTGCTCATCGAAATTTGTGCTCTGCATTTCTTGCAAGTACAGTAATACCTCGAAATACAAGTGTCCCAACATACAAGAAATTTGAGATACAAGGAAAGTTTCAAGCAAATGTTTGCCCCGAGATACGAGACAAATTTGAGATACGAGGATATGAGACGGTTCCCCATGCGGCTGCTAGGTGGCTGAGTGTGCGAGAGGCTGCTCACGAGGACAGCATCGCTCGCTCTTTCCCATCGGATCTCCATCGCGTAAAGTTATCTTCGAGCATTGGCCAGAGTGTTTGCATTTTTTACGTGTTTTTTGCACTAATCAGTACAGAATTAAGTGAATAAGCAATGGGTCTAAAGCTAGCAAGTGCAAACAAGGGTAGTGAAAATAAAAAGCGTATGATGACAATCGAGATAAAGCATGAAATAATAAAAAAAACATGAAGAGTGGTGAATGAGTGACTGATCTGGCTCGCCAATATGAGAGGAGTATTCAACAATATGTACCATCCTCAAGCAGAAGGATGCTATAAAGAAGGAAATCAGAGACATGTTATCGAAGTAGCAAGAGTTTTCTGATTTTATGGAAAGAGGCACGTAGACAAGTTGGCGTGTGGTAGAGCGTTAGCCTTTTGTGACGACACTTCTGTACGTCCTTTTCGTAACATTTTGAAGGGGAGACAAAAGCAAACAGCCCTAAATAGGTTCCTTTTAAAAAGGCCAGCAAAAAATGAAGGTGAAAGCGAGTCAAAAAGCGAGGCAAAAAGAGCCAAGCCGGAAGAAGAAAAGTAAAAAAATGAAGATAAAAACAAAATTAAAATTAAGTTTAGTGTAACGTAAGATTAACATTTATTTTTAAGTGTGTGTACAGAAAGGTAATTTCATTCAAGTTAAATCTAAAGTTCAAGTTATGTTACGTAGCGTTACAAAAGAGTAGCGTACCGAACATGTTGCCGTCAAGTCTCTCTCCCTCCTCCTCTGCACACAATGCCGTTAGCCCCCACCGTCTGTCTCGAAGGTAAGAACTCCATAATAATGTCACATTTTATTGCAGATCATAACCAGTACATAAGTATTTGTTATTTTGTGAGTGTCAGTTGAGAATTAGAACAATTAAAAACATGTTTTTCCACTGTAATATACTGGTTTTAGGTGTTTTTTCAGAGGGTGGGAACAGATTAATTTTTTTTTAGTTATTTTATGTGGGAAAAATTGATCCGTGATACGAGCTAATTGACATACGAGCTCGGGTCCCGGAACGCATTAAGCTTGTATCTCAAGGTATTACTGTACAGTAATAGTATTCTGTTCAGTGTGATTTCTGCGGCACCTTCTTAATGGAATTCTTGTAGATACACGTAACACCTGAATTTCTGGTGACCACCAAGGGACTAGTCATCGATGGGACAGATCTGTCATTCTTTGGAGTGGACTGCACTCAAGCTATGGGAAGAGTTCCATTCAGTAAATCAATGGCATCATGAACATTTTGGAACTTGTCAGCATTACCATCTACTTTACTCAGTTTGTTAAATTTTTGCCAGTCAGGTCTATCCAAGCACCATCGAGGTGATCTGTATTTAGGTGGACCATTGTTAGTCAGAATTACTATTGGTGCATGATAACTTGTATACCAGTCATCCAATGTTCTCCCGTGAAAGTCAGCTAGGCAGTTAGAGCATGCTATTGAAAGATCAATGCATGATAAAAGACCAGTCTGGATATGGAAGTGTTGTAGATTTACCCATATTTAGAACTCCAATAACTTCATTTTCTATTAGTGATGCTAGCAGACTGCCTTTTGAATTTGCTATAACATCTCCCCATATTGAGAGTCTGCTGTTCATATCACCCAGAAGAGAAAATGGTTGAGGAAGTTGGTTTATCACTTCAGCCTCATCATCATAAGAGATGCTGTCATTAGGAGGCAAATAAAGTGAACACATGGTATATTTTCTATCTAAATAAATTTTGAATGCTACTACTTGTAGAGTTGTACGTAGGCTTAAATGTTTTTGGGAAATGCCGCGACGAACATACATGAGACTTCTATCATGATTCTTTCCCTAGGGATTACATGGTGTTCTGTAACTGACATATTTTCTAGGGCATGGAGTAAAAACACCTAGCATTGTTTCTTAATGACATGCAACTATAGGTGAATGATCAAGAATTAGGAGCTTCATCTCTTTTTATTTAGCCCTCAGACCTAGACAGTTCCACTGCAAAATTGAAAAGAAAATAATAGTTTACTTTTTAAAAGACTCCTTTGCTGAAGCCTATTGGAGTTCTTTGAATTAATGGGAACCTCTGACATTCTCTTTGTAAAAGTATGTCTTGTTAAGCTTGGCTTAACATTTTTCTTAGCAACCTTCTTATTAGTTGTCAAAGGGGCTGACGAACCTCAACATCAATCTTAGATATAATCAAATTTCTTAAAGATTCATCATCTTTATTTTTAGATAAAATTTCATATATAATGGCAAAAGGTATTCTTACACTTCTCATTGAAAGGGAGAGAGATAGTAGTCTCTCTTTGTGAATACCAAAAGGAGAGCTATTGGGATTATGTACCTTTTTTATGACAGGTGCATCTAATAGCTCTCTAACAGAAGATTCTAAACCAAAATCTGGCAATGCCAGAGATGATAACTTAAGGTTGTACATTCAAGGTGCGTAAGATTCTGGGGAAGGGAGTGGTGTCTCTTTGATGAGATACACAGATTCCAAATCATGAGGCATAATATTTGCCTTAAAAGGTGAATCAGAAAGAGGAAGCTTTCCATTACTTGGTCTAGGTAGTGTTGCATTTCTCTTTGGATGTCAATCATCCTTAGATTTTAAAGCCTTGACATAGCTTTTTGTTTTGCTTAGCAGCTCTGCAAATAACTTTTGAACAGCCACTTTTACTATTTGATGCTAAGGACACTTATTAGTTGGCTTGTGATCCTGGCTACAATTAGTGTTTTCCTAGTTACAATTAATACAATTGGCAACAGAAGTGTAGACAATTCTTATTAACTGGCTTGTGATCCTGGTTATAATTAGTGCAATTTGCAACAGAAGTGTTGGGATCCATGTTCAAGATCAGGACAATTGTCAAGAGATCTTTTTGATTTTACATACCATAAGATTTATATCCAAATATGAAGCAATTATAGCACTGCAAAGTTTTCTGTTAGTAAAGGCGAACTGGCATTCTTTAATTTTTCACTTATACATGAGAGGGTACATCATGGTCTTCAAAAGTGAAAATAATCATAGTAGTTCTGGGAACCTTATGAACCTTCAATATTTCTTTAGGGCATATATCCAAGATTTCTTATTTGCTAAACTCATTATCGTTCCTATTAAAAATCACCTATCTTCCATAGCTAAAATTCAAATGTTGTTTGACATCCACCAACAGATTTTCTTCTATTATTACATTACTTAACATAAAAGACTGTGTTTTAGATTTGGCATGAATTAAGATGGTTTTCTTGCCAAATCTAGAAATTTTTCCACATTCTATAGTCCAGTACCTAATTTCTATTGTATTACCTTGCAAAATTTAAAATATAATATTCTTCTCCCTTTGAGGTTGCAATAATCCATATCGGTGGCTTAGGTTTTCTGTTTGTGATCAAATTTATTTTGGGGTCAACAGATTCACTCTGATACCAGTCAGTGGGGCAATATATGTCTAGGTTTCCAGGAGCAGCATTGCATAGCAATTTTAAAGACAGTTGATAAAATATGAAAGTGGGTGAAACAATAATAAGCCATAGAAATACTATAAGAGAAATTTTGAGTCAAACCGAGGAAAAAAAATAATTCACCTGTTCGAGAGCCCTCCAGCCCATCACAAGGCTTCAACGTGGATATTCCGTGTTGAAGAAGAATGACTCTGTCAAAACATTCTTTTTTTAAGGGAGTTTTATTGAATTATGTATATATTGCACATAAGGCCAATGGAAATTTACACTGGGCAGGGTGTTATCCCTGTTTAAATGCGCATTACTTTTTTTTTATTGGGTTAGGGTCTTTGGCTGTAGTTTCCTGATGTGTATTTATCTCCTGCTTATCATTTGGATTATGGTTAGGTTTTTCAATAAAATTTTCAAGATGAAGAATGTCTGTTGCATGCTCCTAAATCAGATGATCAAAACACATACAACTATGTAGCATTGTGTTGAATTATTTTTGTCTTGACAAAGTTATCAGTCAGTTCACCAATTTCATGCATACTGTATTCATGTTTTTAACATCGTGAAAATCAGAAATGCAGCAATCATTGAAGCTGCATGAAGTTTTGTGGGCAGCTTTATTTTTGGCTGTTGCTTTATGTAAAATCATAGATTTACCAGTGGTGTCAATAAACTGAGATGGACTTATTTCCTTGAATGGTACACCACCAATTGAGTCCCTTTAAGCCACATGATTATCATAGGAATTCTTATGGACCTCAACATTTACATTTTCAGGACCTTGGTATTATGACAGGTTCAGATTAAGAGCCTGGGAGGAAACCTCTACAGGCTCACTCAAGACATTCTTCATTACTTGCTTTTTTATATTTTGGAGGGATTGCATTGTCAATAACTATTTTTCCCCTCACATTTTAATTCTAGAGGTACATAAGCAACCATCTGTACTTCACAAGGACTTTCTATATCCTTGGAGGTATTAAAAGTGGAAGATTTGTCAAACCACTTCTGTATAGGAATCAGTTTCTTGCTTATATAAGTGATTTCAAGTGCCAGTGCTTTTTGCCTTTTCAGTTACTCTACTGGTATATGTGCATTTAGATGAAGATTTAATAGAAGTATGAGAATACAGTGGGTTCGAGTGACTAGATGCAGAAGAAGTGAAGTGGTCATGATTCTGTTAATTAAGTTTTGTGGAAGAGTAAGTAGATTTTGAACTAGAAGTCACTTCACATGGATTGGACCAAACACTTTAATAGATCAACCCTTGGACATTATTACCCAAATGTTTTTCCTGGGTGCACCAAAGGTTATATGTTCATTATTTGCTGTCCAATGATTGCTTGTTCCAATTTATAATGACATCAATGTCATGAATTTGAAGAGAGAGTTCCTTTATAATGAAAACAAAAATTAATCTGCAAAACCATCTGTAAAGAGGTCATGGAATTTAGAGCAGGTTAAACATCTTTAGCCATTAATGAATTTCATATTAATGCGGCAAAACAACATACCATTTATAACATTGGACAGGTCAAGGATGTAATACAGTATTTCAACAAATATTCATATGTCAAATTTTTATAAAGGGTGGCAGATATTGAGAGGTCAATACTAGCAAGATTGCAATATTGGTACCTTTAAGCTTTTGAGCTTTAAAAATTGTGGGAGGACACTTCTTTAATATTTCCCTTTCTGGGAACTCACACAGATCCCTACAATAAACTATTCCCACACCATTTGTTGCTCTTTTAGACATCTAGATTGCAAGGCAGAAGATACGAGTTAGTAGTCTGGATCCTTAAATCCCTCGTATCACTAAAGTAAACATGCCTAAGAAACTTCAATTTTCATTTGTGGATGGAGTTTTATATCAGATGATTCTACTAGCTGTTCATTGTTGTTGGTGATGTGTCAGCTATAGCTGATCAGTTGAATCATGTTTTGGATGACAGAGCACTTCATTCACTTGCATGCTTAGCTACTAGCTCATCATGGATTAACATTAGCTGGGTAAGTATCAGGACTGGTAATTTTATTACCCTAACAAGTCTTACTATGAAGAAGATTTAAATTTAATAGTAGCCTATTTTTATTCAGTGTCAAAATATGTTATTTTCATTAGTAAAATAAATTTTTGAATATACTTACCCGATAATCATGTAGCTGTCAACTCTGTTGCCCGACAGAAATCTACAGTCGGGATACGCCAGCGATCGCTATACAGGTGGGGGTGTACACAACAGCGCCATCTGTGGTCAGGTACTCCAGTACTTCTTGTCAACACCACCTCAATTTTTTCCTCGGTCCACTGGTTCTCTATGGGGAGGAAGGGTGGGTCAATTAAATCATGATTATCGGGTAAGTATATTCAAAAATTTATTTTACTAATGAAAATAACATTTTTCAATATTAATCTTACCCGATAATCATGTAGCTGATTCACACCCAGGGTGGTGGGTGGAGACCAGCATACATGTTAACAAAGAAGCTAAGTATCCCGTATTTTATTTTATTAGTTATTCAAAAATAACATAAAATAAATAAGTACCTGGTAAGGAAGACGACTTGAACCATTACAGTACTCTGCCTTTATTAAGTACGTCTTCCTTACTGAGCGTAGCGGTCCTCTTAGGATGCTGAACGACTCTTAGGTGCTGAAGTATAAAGGGCTGCAACCCATACTAAAGGACCTCATCACAACCTTTAATCTCGGCGCTTCTCAAGAAAGAATTGACCACCCGCCAAATCAACAAGGATGTGGAAGGCTTCTTAGCCGACCGTACAACCCATAAAAAGTATTCAAGAGAAAGGTTAAAAAGGTTATGGGATTATGGGAATGTAGTGGCTGAGCCCCCGCCTACTACTGCATTCGTTGCTACGAATGGTCCCAGGGTGTAGCAGTTCTCGTAAAGAGACTGGACATCTTTGAGATAGAATGATGCGAACACTGACTTGCTTCTCCAATAGGTTGCATCCATAACACTCTGCAGAGAACGGTTCTGTTTGAAGGCCACTGAAGTAGCCACAGCTCTCACTTCATGTGTCCTTACCTTCAGCAAAGCAAGGTCTTCTTCCTTCAGATGAGAATGTGCTTCCCTAATCAGGAGCCTGAATTAGTAAGAAACTGAGTTCTTAGACCTTGGAAGAGAAGGCTTCTTGATAGCAAACCATAAGGCTTCTGATTGTCCTCGTAAAGGTTATGACCTTTTTAGATAGTACCTAAGAGCTCTAACTGGGCAAAGTACTCACTCCAGTTCGTTCCCCACCAAGTTGGACAGGCTTGGGATCTCGAACGACTTAGGCCAAGGACGTGAAGGAAGCTCGTTTAGCAAAAAACCGAGCTGCAAGGAACATATAGCCGTTTCAGATGTGAAAACTATGTTCCTGCTGAAGGCGTGGATCTCACTTACTCTTTTAGCTGTTGTCAAGCACACGAGGAAAAGAGTTTTTAATGTGAGGTCCTTAAAAGAGGCTGATTGGAGAGGTTCAAATCTTGATGACATAAGGAACCTTAGGACCACGTCTAGATTCCAGCCTGGAGTGGACAACCGACGTTCCTTTGAGGTCTCAAAAGACCTAAGGAGGTCCTGTAGATCTTTGTTGGTGGAAAGATCCAAGCCTCTGTGGCGGAAAACCGCTGCCAACATACTTCTGTAACCCTTGATCGAAGGAGCTGAAAGGGATCTTACGTTCCTTAGATGTAACAGGAAGTCAGCAATCTGGGTTACAGTGGTACTGGTTGAGGAAACTGCATTGGCCTTGTACCAGCTTCGGAAGACTTCCCCTTTAGACTGATAGACTCTGAGAGTGGATGTCCTCCTTGCTCTGGCAATCGCTCTGGCTGCCTCCTTCGAAAAGCCCCTAGCTCTTGAGAGTCTTTCGAAAGTCTGAAGGCAGTCAGACGAAGAGCGTGGAGGTTTGGGTGTACCTTCTTTACGTGAGGTAGACGTAGAAGGTCCACTCCTAGAGGAAGAGTCCTGGGAATGTCGACCAGCCATTGCAGTACCTCTATGAACCATTCTCTCGCGGGCCAGAGCGGAGCCAACCAACGTCAGCCGTGTCCCTTTGCGAGAGGCGAACTTCTGAAGTACCCTGTTGACAATCTTGAACGGCGGGAATGCACACAGGTCGAGATGGGACCAATCCAGCAGAAAAGCATCCACGTGAACTGCTGCTGGGTCTGGAATCGGAGAACAATACAACGCGAGCCTCTAGGTTATCGAGGTAGCGAACAGATCTATGGTTGGCTGACCCCACAGGGCCCAAAGTCTGCTGCAAACATTCTTGTGAAGGGTCCACTCTGTGGGGATGACCTGACCCTTCCGGCTGAGGCGATCTGCCATGACATTCATATCGCCCTGAATGAACCTCGTTACCAGCGTGAGCTTTCGATCTTTTGACCAGATGAGGAGGTCCCTTGCGATCTAGAACAACTTCCACGAATGAGTCCCTCCCTGCTTGGAGATGTAAGCCAAGGCTGTGGTGTTGTCAGAGTCCACCTCCACCACCTTGTTAAGCTGGAGGGACTTGAAGTTTATCAAGGCCAGATGAACCGCCAACAGCTCCTTGCAATTGATGTGAAGTGTCCTTTGCTCCTGATTCCATGTTCCCGAGCATTCCTGTCCGTCCAAAGTCGCACCCCAGGAAGTTAATCGAAGAGGCCTATAAAAGGCGGAGAGATATAAAATAAATCTATAACTTTGTTAAGCAAAATTAAGAAAGAGAGTCTATACTCTCTTCGACACCAACACTTCCGTCTAAGGGAAGGGTCGGCCATTTAAAAGTGAAAGAGAGTTCATACTCTCTTCGTCACCAAAATTAAATCAAATTAATTCCAAAAACTTGCTAAGCTAATGATAAAGCTTCCTGAATAGCGAAGGCTAAACTCTAGAGCAAATACATCACCAAATCGTGAACAATAACTCCAGAATCAACAGCGTATCCATGTAGGTCTAGCCGGTGGCACGACAGAGGAAAAATTGAGGTGGTGTTGACAAGAAGTACTGGAGTACCTGACCACAGATGGCGCTGTTGTGTACACCCCCACCTGTATAGCGATCGCTGGCGTATCCCGACCGTAGATTTCTGTCGGGCAACAGAGTTGACAGCTACATGATTATCGGGTAAGATTAATATTGAAAAATAGTTGAGACAAAATAAATACATTGCAATTACACTAGGGGTGCGGTTGCAAAGGCTATGCCTCTCGTTTGTGAACCTCAGTTAATGAGCAGCAGCTATCTTGCCAGTTGTTAAAAAGGGGTCTGAGGGATATCTCGAATGTTTTTTTTTTCAATTATTATTAGAAATATGTTATTTTCATTAGTAAAATAAGTTTTTGAATATACTTACCCGATAATCATGTAGCTGTCAACTCCGTTGCCCGACAGAAATCTACGGACGGGATACGCCAGCGATCGCTATACAAGAGGGGGGTGTACTCACCAGCGCCATCTGTGGTCAGGTACTCCAGTACTTCTTGACAACACCACCTCAATTTTTTCCTCGGTCCACTGGTTCTCTATGGGGAGGAAGGGTGGGTCAATTAAATCATGATTATCGGGTAAGTATATTCAAAAATTTATTTTACTAATGAAAATAACATTTTTCAATATTAATCTTACCCGATAATCATGTAGCTGATTCACACCCAGGGGGGTGGGTGAAAACCAGTGTACATGTTAATCAAGAAGCTAAGTATCCCGTATTTCATTTTTATCAGTTATTCAAAATAACAAATGAAATTATAAGTACCTGGTAAGGAAGTAGACTTGAACCATTACTCTGCCTTTAATAAGTACGTCTTCCTTACTGAGCGCAGCGGTCCTCTTAGGAGGCTGAACAACTCTTAGGTGCTGAAGTATAAAGGGCTGCAACCCATACTAAAGGACCTCATCACAACCTCTAACCTAGGCGCTTCTCAAGAAAGAATTGACCACCCGCCAAATCAACTAGGATGCGGAAGGCTTCTTAGCCCACCGTACAACCCAAAACAACAATAAAAGAATTCAAGAGAAAGGTTAAAAAGGTTATTGGATTATGGGAATGTAGTGGCTGAGCCCTCACCTACTACTGCACTCGCTGCTACGAATGGTCCCAGGGTGTAGCAGTTCTCGTAAAGAGACTGGACATCTTTGAGATAGAATGATGCAAACACTGACTTGCTCCTCCAATAGGTTGCATCCATAATACTCTGCAGAGAACGGTTCTGTTTGAAGGCCACTGAAGTAGCCACAGCTCTCACTTCATGTGTCCTTACCTTCAGCAAAGCAAGGTCTTCATCCTTCATGTGAGAATGAGCTTCTCTAATCAGAAGCCTTATGTAATAAGAAACTGCGTTCTTAGACATAGGCAGCGAAGGTTTCTTAATAGCACACCATAAGGCCTCTGATTGTCCTCGCAAGGGTTTTGACCTTTTAAGATAGTACTTAAGAGCTCTGACAGGGCAAAGTACTCTCTCCTGTTCGTTACCCACCAAGTTGGAAAGGCTAGGAATTTCGAACGATTTAGGCCAAGGACGTGAAGGAAGCTAATTTTTTGCCAAAAAACCGAGCTGTAAGGAACATGTAGCCGATTCCGATGTGAAACCTATGTTCCTGCTGAAGGCGTGAACCTCACTTACTCTTTTGGCTGTTGCAAGGCAGACGAGGAAAAGAGTTTTGAGAGTGAGGTCTTTGAAAGAGGCTGACTGGAGAGGTTCAAATCTAGATGACATAAGGAACCTTAGGACTACGTCTAGATTCCAGCCTGGAGTGGACAACCGACGTTCTTTAGAGGTCTCAAAAGACCTAAGGATGTCCTGCAGATCTTTGTTGGAGGAAAGATCCAAGCCTCTGTGGCGGAAAACCGCTGCCAACATACTTCTGTACCCCTTGATCGTAGGAGCTGATAGAGATCTAACATTCCTAAGATGTAACAGGAAGTCAGCAACTTGGGTTACAGTGGTACTGGTAGAGGAAACTGCATTGGTTCTGCACCAGCTACGGAAGACTTCCCACTTAGATTGATAGACTCTGCGAGTGGATATCCTCCTTGCTCTAGCAATCGCTCTGGCTGCCTCCTTCGAAAAGCCTCTAGCTCTAGAGAGTCTTTCGATAGTCTGAAGGCAGTCAGACGAAGAGCGTGGAGGCTTGGGTGTACCTTCTTTACGTGAGGTTGACGTAGAAGGTCCACTCTTAGAGGGAGAGTCCTGGGAACGTCGACCAGCCATTGCAGTACCTCTGTGAACCATTCTCTTGCAGGCCAAAGGGGAGCAACCAGCGTCAGCCGTGTCCCTTCGTGAGAGACGAACTTCTGAAGAACCCTGTTGATGATCTTGAACGGCGGGAATGCATACAGGTCGAGGTGGGACCAATCCAGCAGAAAAGCATCCACGTGAACTGCTGCCGGGTCTGGAATCGGGGAACAGTACAAAGGGAGCCTCTTGGTCATCGAGGTAGCGAACAGATCTATAGTTGGCTGACCCCACAGGGACCAAAGTCTGCTGCACACGTTCTTGTGAAGGGTCCATTCTGTGGGGATGACTTGACCCTTCCTGCTGAGGCGATCTGCCGAGACATTCATATCGCCCTGAATGAACCTCGTTACCAGCGTGAGCTTTCGACTTTTTGACCAAATGAGGAGGTCCCTTGCGATCTCGAACAGCTTCCTCGAATGAGTCCCTCCCTGCTTGGAGATGTACGCCAAGGCTGTGGTGTTGTCGGAGTTCACCTCCACCACCTTGTTTAGCAGGAGGGACTTGAAGTTCCTTAAGGCCAGATGAACTGCCAACAACTCCTTGCAATTGATGTGAAGCGTTTCCTGTTCCTGGTTCCATGTCCCCGAGCATTCCTGTCCGTCCAATGTCGCGCCCCAGCCCGAGTCTGATGCGTCCGAGTAGAGATGAAGGTCGGAGGTCTGAACAGCTAATGAGAGACCCTCCTTGAGAAGAATGTTGTTCTTCCACCACGTTAGAGTAGCCCTCATCTCTTTGGAAACAGGAATAGAGACCGCCTCGAGCGTCATATCCTTGTTCCAGTGAGCTGCTAGATGGTACTGAAGGGGGCGGAGGTGGAGTCTCCCTAACTCGATGAACAGGGCTAACGATGAAAGAGTCCCTGTTAGACTCATCCACTGCCTCACCGAGCATCGGTTCTTCTTCAGCATGCTCAGGATGCACTCTAGGGCTTGGTTGATTCTTGGGGCCGACGGAAAAGCCCGAAAAGCTCGACTCTGAATCTCCATTCCCAGGTAAACGATGGTTTGGGAAGGAACGAGCTGGGACTTCTCTAAATTGACCAAGAGACCCAGTTCCTTGGTCAAATCCAAAGTCCATCTGAGACTCTCCAGACAGCGACGACTAGTGGGGGCTCTTAAAAGCCAGTCGTCTAAATAAAGGGAGGCTCTGATGTCTGCCAAGTGAAGGAATTTCGCAATATTCCTCATCAGTCGCGTAAACACAAGGGGTGCCGTGCTTAGGCCAAAGCACAGGGCTTGGAATTGGTACACAACCTCTCCAAAGACGAATCTCAGAAAAGGTTGGGAGTCTGGATGGATGGGAACGTGAAAGTAGGCGTCTTTCAGATCCAACGAGACCATCCAGTCCTCCTGCCTGACCGCTGCTAGGACCGACTTTGTCGTCTCCATTGTGAACGTCTGCTTGGTGACATAAGCATTGAGCGCACTGACGTCCAGCACCGGTCTCCAACCTCCTGTCTTCTTGGCCACCAGGAAGAGACGGTTGTAAAAGCCCGGGGATTGATGGTCCCGGACTATCACCACTGCCTCCTTCTGTAACAGGAGCGACACCTCTTGATGTAACGCTAGCCTCTTGTCCTTCTCCTTGTAGTTGGGAGAGAGGTTGATGGGAGATGTGGTCAGAGGGGGATTGCGGCAGAACGGAATTCTGTAACCCTCCCTTAGCCACTTGACAGACTGAGCGTCTGCACCTCTTCTTTCCCAGGCTTGCCAGAAGGTCTTGAGTCTGGCTCCTACAGCTGTCTGGAGAGGAGGGAAGTCAAAGCTTGCTTTTCGTGGACTTGGCACCTTTCTTGGACTTGCCCCTGTGACTGTCTCCACGGGAACTTCCTCGGCTGGGGGCTCTGCCACGAAAGGGCGGAATGAATCTGGTAGCAGGTGTATCAGCCACCGGGGTGCGGTAAGTTCTCGGCACTGAAGGTACGATTTTAGCCTTACGTGCTGAAGAGGCCATGAGGTCATGCGTATCTTTCTGGATAAGAGCCGCAGCCATCTCCTTGATTAGCTCCTCCGGAAACAGGAACTTGGAGAGAGGAGCAAACAGCAACTGTGACCTCTGGCAAGGGGTGATACCAGTAGATAAGAAGGAGCATAGATGTTCCCTTTTCTTGAGGACTCCTGAGACAAAAATAGAAGCAAGTTCGCCAGAACCATCGCGAATTGCTCTGTCCATACAGGACATGATCAGCATGGCCGAGTCTTTGTCAGAAGGGGCAGTCTTCTTGCTCAAGGCCCCCAGGCACCAGTCGAGGAAATTAAAAATTTCTAAGGCGCGAAAGACTCCCTTCAACAAGTGGTCCAGGTCAGAAAAAGTCCAGCAGACCTTAGAGCGTCTCATAGCCGACCTACGGGGAGAGTCAACCAAACTTGAGAAGTCGGCCTGGGCAGAGGCAGGGACCCCCAAGCCTGGTTCCTCTCCCGTGGCATACCAGACGCCCAACTTAGAAGCCAGCTTAGGAGGAGGAAACACAAAAGATGTCCTTCCCAGTTGCTGCTTGGACTGCAACCAATCCCCTAAAACCCTCAAAGCTCTCTTTGATGATCTGGCGAGGACAAGCTTGGTGTAGGCAGACGTAATAGGCTGCATGCCTAGAGAAAACTCGGATGGAGGAGAACGAGGGGTTGCAGAAACGAAGTGTTCAGGGTATAACTCTCTGAACAGAGTCAGGACCTTACGAAAGTCTAAGGAAGGTGGCGACGACTTGTGTTCCTCCACATCAGAAGAAGGATCATCCAGGTGAGCAGCTTCATCCTCAGAAACCTCATCTCCTGAGAGTTGAGAAGCGAGAGGTAACGGTAAAGCGGCATGCTGAATGGCTGAATCCTGTAGAACGGGTGCATGCGCACTTGCGGATCCATCATCACGCCTCTGTTGAAGAGGATGAGGGCTGGCAATGACAAAGTCATGAGGCTGGGATGAAGGAGGTTCTGCGGAGGTCTGAGGAGCAAGCGTGGTCAGAAGCGAATGCTGTAAGGCATGAGGCTCATGCTGCAAGGTATGCGGTTCATGATGAATGGGAAGAGGCTCATGCTGCGAAGAATGCGGCTGCTGCATGCGTTGAGGCGGCTGCCTCATAGCATGAGGTTCCTGCCTCAAGGGTTGCGTCTGCCTCAAGGGTTGAGGAGGTTGCTGCGCAGAGAGAGGCTCTTGCCTCAAGGGTTGAGGCGGTTGCCGCATAGCATGAGGCTGCTGCCTCATGGGTGGAGGAGGTTGCCGCAACGCATGAGGCTCCTGCCTCATGGGTAGAGGAGGTTGCCGCATAGCATGAGGCTCCTGCCTCAAGGGTTGAGGAGGTTGCCGCATAGCAAGAGGTTCCTGCCTCAAGGAAAGTGGAGGTTGCTGCATAGCGCTGGTACCTGGCAACTCCCAATGCGGCAGCTCACGCATGGAGGCAGGAGGAGCCTCAACATCATACGTCTGGCAGGGTGGACTGCGCAGAGGTGGAGGAGCGCTCGCAGGAGGAGGTGTGCTAACCTTCTCTGCCTGAAACTCCTGCATCAAAACCGCAAGCTGAGACTGCATTGTCTGCAGCATAGACAACTTGGGATCAACAGAAGTTGGCTGCCTCATAGCATGAGGTTCAGCAGAGGCCTGTTGAGGCATCGCCTTACCTCTCTTAGGAGGTGTGCAGTCATCAGATGACTGCGGCGAGTCCGAACTGGCCCAGTGGCTACACCTGGGCCGTTGGACTCGCTCGGCTGGGACCTTACGTTTAAGAGGTCGTGAGACCTGGGTCCAGCGTTTCCTCCTGGAAACATCTTCCGCAGACGAGGAATTTAAGGGCTCAATCGTCTGGGAGTGGAAGTGACGATCTCTATCAGATACGCCCGCAACCACTGAGGATACAACTGTGCGCCGATCAAGGCCTGCCGAACCCTTTTGCCCTTCGACTTTGCTTCTCCCCTGGGCTTGGGAGCTTGCAAGAGGTCCCGGACTGGGAGGACGACTGGCACGCACAGAAGTATCCTCATGCGCAACACTGACACTGACACTAGGCACAGCACTGGCACTAACACTTCCCACTGCACTTTTCACTTTAAGTTCCTTGACATCTGCCAAGAGAAGATTGTGGTCACTCACTAAAGACTCCACCTTATCACCTAGAGCCTGAATGGCACGTAACATATCCGACATATCAGGCTGAGCACTCGTAATAGGTTCGGGGGTCACCACCACAGGGGAAGGAAAAGGTTGAGGATCATGGGGGGAGGAATAAACCAAAGAGCGAGAAGAACTCCTCCTAACTCTCTCCCTCTCTAACCTAGTCGTATACATGAGGAATTCATTAAAATCGAATTCCGAAAGCCCAGCACATTCCCCACATCGATCTTCCAACTGACAGGATTTTCCCCTACAGTCGGAACAAACGGTGTGAGGATCAACAGAGGCCTTCGGAAGACGCCTATTACAAGTCCTAACACTACATCGCCTAATTCTAGGAGCTTGAGAGTGGTCGGACATCTTGAATTTAGAGAACAGTCAAGGGGGAATTCCAAAGTAAAGCAAAGATCGTTAACCAATAAATCAATTTAATTCCAAAAGCTATCTAAGCTAAGGGAAAAGCTTCCTGTATAGCGAAGGCTAAATTTTAGAGCAATACTTCACCAAAACCGTGAACAAAGACTCCAAAATCAACAGCGTATCCATGTAGGTCTTGCCGGCGGCACGACAGAGGAAAAATTGAGGTGGTGTTGTCAAGAAGTACTGGAGTACCTGACCACAGATGGCGCTGGTGAGTACACCCCCCTCTTGTATAGCGATCGCTGGCGTATCCCGTCCGTAGATTTCTGTCGGGCAACGGAGTTGACAGCTACATGATTATCGGGTAAGATTAATATTGAAAAATATGATTTTAAAAATTCCCTATTTAGCTGTTTAAAGTAATTTCTAATGCTGTTTTTACCTCAAACTATTTAGTTAGAGCTGCTTCCAAGACTATATATGCCTCCTAATTCCCCCTTTTCGTTGTGGATAGTCATTAAATGGTTATCACAATTACTTAGAATGGATGATAATTCTGGTTTCATTTAGTCTTTACACATTCTATACTTCAAAGATGTTTTGATTTGAATAAGACTAACTAATTACCTAATTTTGTTCTATATTTCAATTAATTTCCTATTTCAAAACCATATCTGCTAATAAACATAAACAATTAAATGCAAGGTTTGCAATTTGTTTTAAATAAGTATTACTGTTAGTGGATAATAATATAGAAAGTTTCCTTAAAAAACTTTCCTTTTCGGTTATTTTTAGTGTTATAGGCTAGGCTACTTGCTAATTGGGGGAATGATGAAGGTAATGTCATTCCAGCCTTTGTCTTTACAATGGAATAATGAGATTAGCTTTTGTTAGCCATATTTATCCATTTACTTTGTGGAAAACCAATTAGTTTTTGATTCATGGTAATAATTCAAGCCTAACATGTTTCAAACCCTAGTTCAACTCATCAGGTTGTAGCTAAGTGTTCTAATACACCATTCAGTAAGGGTTTAGATGGTACACAGCACTTCCCAGGTTTGAGATGCTCTCATACAGTAGAGCCTTAAATTCTTTACTCTTGACACTGCTGCAAAACCATTGATCTACCACATTTCTAGCCACTCTTTTAGACACTTGAAATATGCGAAGCAGAAGACTAAGATGGTAACATGGATCCTTACATCCATCCTCTTTCTAAAGTAAGTGCCTTTAATCTACGGCTTATCCTCTAAATGAAATAAGTGCTCTTTACACCTCTTTATCATTTTGGGGTTGGCGGGGCAAATTGTATTATTCTCTTAGCCTAAATGTTTTCCTTTTGAATAAAGATTCTCTAAATCTTTTCGATAGCATCTTGTTTGAATCAGTGTGTGTGTGTCGTTTGCTTGCAAACTCAGCCAGTAGCTCACCTCATAATTTTCATCTCAAAGTTTAGTACCTCGCTCATCTAAAATAAAAAGGCTCCATTTCATCATCTCCTGTATGTAGTAAATAGTCAATTAAAAAAGTTTATTAATGTCTTCAAAATAGATTATTAACCCTCCTAGGATCCGATGATGCACTTAGGCATCGTTTGTCTATGTAACCATAAGTGCTGTATAGGAAATTTATTCATCTTTCTAATGCAATTTTTGGTTTCTTTCTATCTTAACTCCTTTGTTACTTATGCTGCGAAATTTCAATGTAGGTAGATTGATACGAGAGGTCACTGCTCCCTGGCCAAGAGTCATGAGACTGACAGCAATTCTGTCCCAGCTCGGATCACCAGAGGCATAAAGACATGATACTGCATTCAAATCAGTCTTTAAGATAAACAATTTAACAATATCCTTATAACTTTTTGAGGTACATAGTTCATTTTGGGTAAGATACATATGTTCCCATTTGGTGATAAAGTCTTTTACCCTAAAAGATAGATATTTCCCAATCTAGTCCTGAATTATACTGTAATGTGTTTTCTGCCTTTGTATTAATTAGCAAGGAAATTAAGATATTATCACAAATACCTCAATGAAATTCTTTTAAATCATTAAACATATATTTTACTAAAAGATATAAATGATTACCGTAGTTTAAGTTTCTAACTTCAAATACTGGTTACAGTGAACCCTCGTTTATCGCGGTAGATAGGTTCCAGACCCGGCCGCGATAGGTGAAAATCCGCGAAGTAGTGACATCATATTTACCTATTAATTAACATGTATATTCGGACTTTTAAAACCTTCCCTTGTACGTAGTACTGTTAACAAACCACCCTTTAATGTACAGAACACTTAATGCATGTACTACAGCACCCTAAACTAAAACAGGCACAAATATTAAAGGCGATTTTATATCTTGCGTTTCCTAAACACCTAAAAAGCACGATAAAAAATGGCAACCAATGTTTTGTTTACGTTCATCTCTGATCATAATGAAGAAACAAACTCATTTAGTGTACACATATATGTATAGGTTAGTTTTTGCATCGATTATATTGATTATACAGTATGTTGATTTTTTTATTACCAATGTTTTACATACTTAATTTTTCTTAGGACTTCCAAATGAAATGTTTTTCTTTATGACGCCGCCTGAAACGACGGCGTCATAAAGTACTGTACGCTCAGTAAACAATCACGCTCAGAACAAAGAAGGCATTTAACGCGCATGATGAAAGTGATAAATAATGATATTTACAGTAAAAGCATTTACAAAATATGTTATTAGTACAAATATAATTTACCGTATCTATATAAAATCATACAGTACATACTGTACGTAGCAAAGCAGGAAAACAATTTACGAGAGAGAGAGAGAGAGAGAGAGAGAGAGAGAGAGAGAGAGAGAGAGAGAGAGAGAGAGAGAGAGAGAGAGAGATTGTTTTACGTACGTACAAATGTAAATTTTAAACAAAAAAAATATGATAGGTTACAACATGTAGACTTTTAAAACCTTCCCTTTAACTTAATGCATACAGTACTAAACTATAAAACAGGCACAAATATTAGAATGTGAGAATATTAAAGTAAAAAATAAAGATTGTTACTGTACTCACCACGAAAGAAGTTCAAGAAAAACTTGAATGATGATGGCGATGAATTTGCTGCACAGTAGAAATGATGATGATGAAGCTGATGATGTGTTCTACTGTGCAGCCAGGTAGTATTTTACGTCTCTTCAGACGGAGGTGTCTTTTCCTGGGACACCTCTTCAACTTCTTCCTGGGAAACTTCTTCAATTTCTTCCGAAGGCGTACTAGCAGGAGGAACTGGCTCTTTTTTGCGAGGCTGGAAGAACATTGTGATCGGAAGTTGTTGCCGCTGCTTCTTTTTTCGATCTAAGAGCATCTTGTAGGGAGTCATTATGTCATCAACCTTGTTGCAGAATTGCATCGACCGAACCATATCCTCGTCCCACTCTTGCAACATTTCTTTCAACTCCTTCGCATGGTTGCAGGCCTTGGCAAGCCGTTCTAATGTTAAGCCCGTTTCTTCGACATTTTCTTGGGTCTCTTCCTGGGTTTCACTCTCTTCTTCGCTTGCCGATTTCGTCAGGTCTTCGAGGTCTGCGTCAGTTAGGGGCTGGGAATGGCAGTCCAACAACTCGTCGACGTCTTCAGTCGTCCTGTCGCCAAACCCGTCACCTCCAATTATGGCAGCCAACTGCACAGATTTGCGTATTGCAGAGTGTTGGATTTCAGCAGGTGTAAATCCCTCGTCGTCGTAAACAATCTGGGGCCACAACTTCTTCCAGCTCGCATTCATGGTTGCAGGTTTCATCTCTTGCAGTGCCTTCTGAATATTCTGCAGGCACGTGGCTATGGTGTACTGCCGCCAGTACGCCTTCAAGTTAAAATCTTCATCCTCATCATCTTGGGCAGCATCCACACACGCAACGAGGTCCGCCAAGGTATTCTTCGTGTAGAGGGCCTTGAACGCCCTGATAACCCCCTGGTCCATCGGTTGAATTAACGACGTGGTGTTGGGTGGCAGGAACTCAACCTGAATGCCCTCATGCGACAGGTCAGTTGCGTGTCCACCAGCGTTATCCATAAGGAGAAGGATCTTGAATGGCAAGCCCTTCTCTAAGAGATATTTGCTGACTTGCGGGATAAAACACTGATGGAACCAGTTGGAGGTCAGCATCTTCGTAATCCATGCTTTTTGATTATGCATCCAGTACACGGGAGGGAGATTCTTATTTTTATTTTTCAAAGCGCGAGGATTTTTCGACTTATAAATAAGCCCCGGCTTTAGCAAAAATCCAGCAGCATTGCCACACATCACGAGGGTAACGCGATCCTTGAATGCTTTAAAGCCAGAGGCTTTGGCTTCCTCTTTGAACAGGAAAGTTCGCGACGGCATTCTCTTCCAAAACAAGCCGGTCTCATCCATATTAAACACTTGTTCCGGCTTGTATCCACCTTCGGCGATAATATTCTTGAATGTCTGGTTCGCGTAAGTTTCAGCAGCGGCAGTGTCAGCCGAAGCAGCCTCGCCATGCAGGGAAACGCTTTTCAGGGCGAAGCGTTTCTGAAACTTCGCGAACTATCCTTTGCTGGCGGAAAAAACGTTGTTTCTGAGGCTGGGAATCAGTGGATGTCCCTGGTTGAGGATCATCTGCATCATCATCTTCTTCAGCATGGTTGCCGTCGTCGTCTTGAGGTTCCTTTGCAGCAAAATTCTCATACAAGCTCAAAGCCTTTGTTCGGATGGTGTTCGTATCCAAGGCTATGTTCTTCTTCCGGCAGTCGGCAATCCACACAGCTAAAGCACCTTCCATGCGTACGATCGTTTTATTACGCGTTGTAACGACTCGCTTCGCTGATCTGCTAAAGGTGATTGCAGCCGTCTTTCTAATGTTCGCCTCGTCCTTCTTGATATAGCGAACAGTAGATTCGTTGATTCCAAAATGGCGCGCCGCGGCCGCGTAACTTCTACCGTCTTTTAACATATCGAGAAGCGTAACCTTCTCAGCAATCGTCATCATCCTTCGGTGGCGTTTAGGCTCACTACCAGCCTTAGTAGAAGCAGAACGCTTGGGAGGCATTGTACAGTAGGATTTGACAAAAAGTTCAACTTAAAAAGGTCGCACACAGCACAGATTAAACTTCACAAACTTAAGAACGTCTACTCAGCGATACGCCGTAAGAGAAAGTGGACGACCCGGGCCCGCGAGAACCTAGATGCTGGAAGCTGGAGATGCGGGCAAAACACCAATCACAGGCTAGATAACAAAACTTGAGTTCTGATTCGTCATCTATCAGCGCTTAAACCAATCACAACCCGTCTTACAGTATATGATGCGTAGGTTACCAACTCAAAGTACAAGATACCCCGCGCATACCGTACGTACCGTATTAATAATAATAATAATAAATAATGATAATAATACAGTTCTGTAATAATAATAATAATAATGATAATAATAATAACAATCATAATTTTATTAACAACAACAACAATAATAATAATAGCTTTACGTATGCTATTTTATTCTTTTGTAGGATGTGTCTCTCTCTCTCTCTCTCTCTCTCTCTCTCTCTCTCTCTCTCTCTCTCTCTCTCTCTCTCGTACGCTTATTCGAAATGTGATTTTTGCAACAAAGAATATTATTGGATGCAGTACTACGTACGTATACATACAAAAGATTCATGGAAAAGAAGCACATCCATTACATTTGTAGTACAGTAGTAGCCATCAGCAGCCTTACACCATTCTAATATTGTATGACTGCATCTGATTTGCGTTTCATGTTCGATTTAATTTTACTACGTACTGTATACAGTACTGAATTATCGTATGATAATAATACAGTAATAATAATAATAATAATGATAATAATAATAACAATAATAATTTTATTAACAACAACAACAATAATAATAATAATAACAATAATAATACACGTAATAGCTTTACGTATGCTATTTTATTCTTTTGTAGGATGTGTGTCTCTCTCTCTCTCTCTCTCTCTCTCTCTCTCTCTCTCTCTCTCTCTCTCTCTCGTACGCTTATTCGAAATGTGATTTTTGCAACAAAGAATATTATTGGATGCAGTACTACGTACGTATACATACAAAAGAATCATGGAAAAGATGCACATCCATTACATTTGTAGTACAGTAGTAGCCATCAGCAGCCTTACACCATTCTAATATGGTATGACTGCATCTGATTTGCGTTTCATGTTCGATTTAATTTTACTACGTACTGTATACAGTACTGTATTATCATATGATCACATTCTCTTTTCGTGTTTTATTTCTTTCTGTGCTGAATTATATATCATATGTAATGCAATGAACAATCAGTAAGAGCAGATATTACTAATTACAGTATTAATGGAATTACAGGTAACGAAATATCGTATTTGGGGGTCTTCAGATTTCGCGGTATTTTCGAAATTTCCGGAAAATCCGCGATATGTATATATATATATATGGGTTATGGAAAAAACCCGCGAAGTGGTGAATCCGCGATGGTCGAACCGCGAAGTAGCGAGGGTTCACTGTATTCTAACAATAAGTTAGGCCTACTTTAAATTGCCAGTTACTTAAAAGAGGTAAGGTTGAGATATTTAGACCACCAACCAATGTTTATCTGGATTAATGAGAAGCAGTTAGCGGGTGATACGATTAACATGAACATTGTGAAAAAGCATTGGTAATGGAAGTGCATAAGGTACAGCATCAAGAGAATGAAGAGGAGTTTTAATTTGAATAGGAGGAAGGTCAGTGACAAACCTCTTGCTTCAATCCTAATTACGGAAACGTTAAATTGGGGGAAACACTGAATCTTTTTTTTATAAACATAAGACTTGGATAAGGCTTCTGCAGGGAGAGCAATGAATCTTTTACCAACACCCCAATGTCTCACTTCCATGACATTATAAAGAAAAGGTAAAAGCAGTTGTCTTGAGATAAGTGCCTTGTCAAAGCTGAAAATAGGAGCATAAAAAAAAATATGGCTAAGTGTCCAGAAAGCGTAAATGAAGTGATTCCAGTTAGCAAAAAGGAAGGTCACTGAAGAGAAATTTTCAATACTTTACCACAATTTCTTAAGGAAGGAGATTCTCCTTCCAATATGTAACACACTCCTTCCCCTTTTCCTCCTCTCTCGTCACCCTCATGCTAGCCACGACTCTCCTCAAAGGTTAAGTTCGGGTTAAACTGTCAATTATTGTATTTCTATTTTCCATTGTGAATTATTAATTCCTACTGATTTCTGATGTTAGGGGAAATAATATGTACAATAACTACCGTTACAAAATCTATAAAAAGAAATATACATGTATATTTATGGGTGTGTGGAACACTGAGTGAATTTACTTTATTTCTTATGGGAAAAATTGTTTTAGAATCTGAGCATTTTAGGTTATAAGCTCGCTCCCAGAACGAATTAAGCTTGTAACATGAAGTACTACTGTAGTTTATATAGTGTGATAGATGATTCATGAGTTTATTTAGGAAAAGAGTAAAAATAGTTGTTTCTACAATAATATTTTGTTCTACAATTAGGCCTACAACATAGATTACTGAGCAGTAAGTAAACTATAGGGTGTTAGGTGAAAGTTCATGAGCAGATGTCAGTTGGTAAGGGTAAGAATGAGTAGATTAACCATAGGGTACTATTGTCTTAGATTTTTGAGTTTTGCGGTGGTCTGTTAATGCCCCTCAAAAATCGAGGATTGACTGTATGTTGGCAATAATAAAACTTAACATTAGGAAAAGCACTAAATATACTTGAATAATCTGGCACTAAACTAATTCTACATAAACAAAATATAGTACAGCAATCATGTAATACTCCTCAGTACGAGAAATCAGCAGAGCATTGTAAAATATTTTATGTCCCCCTGGTGATGTACACATTGTGAGAACTAAAAGATGGCAAGGGGGCTTGTTATGTGTAGGAACCCTTCAAGTGCTTCCCTAGGTTAGGGGTCCAACACTAGCAATTCCCAGAGGAGAGGGTATCTAAAGAATTTTTCTAATATTAACTGTCGAAAGCTCTTTTTCTTCCCCAATGAAATTTAATATTCCAATAATTTCTGATGTATGATTTTCACTGAATTTCTAACACTTTTCCTTTGCCTGATAAGATGAAAAACATAAAATCAAACAGAGAAGTATTAAAAAGACAAATATAAAGGGGTTGCAAGAGATTAAAAGAGGCAACTGGAACATAACTCTAATGTGAATCTGTTATTACCTAAAGCAATACATATGAAAAGGTGAGGAAAACGTTTATTAACATGAAAATTAGCCTATAGTGTTGGCCTTTGATAAAGCAATGTATGGAATGTTATACTTGTTGGATAGCATGAAAAAATACAATATAAATTGGTTATTATAAAGTAAATGGATAGTCTACAAGGTAAATGAAGAACATAAGGGAACCCTGTAATTGTACAAATATGAATGAAGTAAGAATACCTCCAACAAAACATGTTATTATCAGGGGACTACCATACAGAAGGGAAAAGGGCTCACATACACCATTCATGAACTAAAGTTTCATTCTGATTAGAGGTAGTGAGTGGTACAGGTATTTTATCCCTAGAGGAGATTTCTCAATATCTTTGATAACAAGGCTAATCTAAACTTTCCATAAGTCATTGTACAGTTTAATGCTGCCTACTTTGAATGCTTTCAAGATTTAGCACATTAGCATCTATGTATGCATAAAAAGATTTCATATTACTCCTCCTAAGTAAATAGCAACTACTTCAATTAAAATATTCAGCATCATTATCTAAACACAATTTCAATTATGTTATTTTGATAATAAAATAAATTTTTGAATATACTTACCCGGTGATTATATAGCTGCAACTCTGTTGCCCGACAGACAACTCTAAGGTAAAAACTCGCCAGCGATCGCTACACAGGTTGCGGGTGTGCCCAACAGCGCCATCTGTCGTCCAGATACCCAGTACTCAATGTAAACAAAGACTCAATTTTCTCCTCGTCCCACTGCGTCTCTATTGGGGAGGAAGGGAGGGTCCTTTAATTTATAATCACCGGGTAAGTATATTCAAAAATTTATTTTATTATCAAAATAACATTTTTCAATATTTAACTTAGCCGGTGATTATATAGCTGATTCACACCCAGGGGGGTGGGTAGAGACCAGCAATATATGTTTACACTTTTATGAGCTAAGAGTTTTTATTTCATTTTAGAAGTTATCAAAATAACAAAAACAAAATAAATAGGTACCTGGTAAGGAAGTCGACTTGAACAATTACTCTGCCTTTTAAGTAAGTCTTCCTTACGGAGCCTCGCGATCCTCTTAGGATGCTGATCGACCCCTAGGATCTGAAGTATCAAGGGTTGCAACCCATACAACAGGACCTCATCAAAACCCCTAATCTAGGCGCTCTCAAGAAATGACTTTGACCACCCGCCAAATCAACCAGGATGCGAAAGGCTTCTTAGCCTTCCGGACAACCCATAAAACAACAATAAAAACATTTCAAGAGAAAGATTAAAAGGGTATGGAATTAGGGAATTGTAGTGGTTGAGCCCTCACCCACTACTGCACTCGCTGCTACGAATGGTCCCAGTGTGTAGCAGTCCTCGTAAAGAGACTGGACATCCTTTAGATAAAAAGACGCAAACACTGACTTGCTTCTCCAATAGGTTGCGTCCATTATACTTCGCAGAGATCTATTTTGCTTAAAGGCCACGGAAGTTGCGACAGCTCTAACTTCGTGTGTCCTTACCTTCAGCAATGCTTGGTCTTCCTCACTCAGATGGGAATGAGCTTCTCGTATTAACAGTCTGATAAAATAGGATAAAGCATTCTCTGACATAGGCAAAGATGGTTTCTTAACTGAACACCATAAAGCTTCAGAAAGGCCTCGTAAAGGTTTAGTTCGTTTTAAATAGAACTTAAGAGCTCTCACAGGGCATAAGACTCTTTCTAGTTCATTGCCTACCATATTCGATAAGCTGGGAATATCGAATGATTTCGGCCAAGGTCGAGAAGGTAGCTCATTCTTGGCTAGAAAACCAAGTTGTAGTGAACATGTAGCTTTTTCAGACGAAAATCCGATGTTCTTGCTGAAGGCATGAATCTCACGGACTCTTTTAGCTGTGGCTAAGCATACCAGGAAAAGTGTCTTTAAGGTGAGATCTTTCATGGAGGCTGATTGTAGCGGCTCAAACCTGTCTGACATGAGGAATCTTAGTACCACGTCTAAATTCCAACCAGGTGTAACCAAACGACGCTCCTTCGTGGTCTCAAAAGACTTAAGGAGGTCCTGTAGATCTTTATTGTTGGAAAGATCTAAGCCTCTATGCCGGAAGACCGATGCCAACATGCTTCTGTAGCCCTTGATAGTGGGAGCTGAAAGTGATCGTTCTTTTCTCAGGTATAAGAGAAAGTCAGCTATTTGAGCTACAGAGGTACTGGTCGAGGATACAGATACTGACTTGCACCAGTTTCGGAAGACTTCCCACTTCGATTGGTAGACTCTAAGGGTGGATGTTCTCCTTGCTCTAGCAATCGCGCTGGCTGCCTCCTTCGAAAAGCCTCTAGCTCTCGAGAGTCTTTCGATAGTCTGAAGGCAGTCAGACGAAGAGCGTGGAGGCTTTGGTGTACCTTCTTTACGTGTGGCTGACGTAGAAGGTCCACCCTTAGAGGAAGACTTCTGGGAACGTCTACTAGCCATCGAAGTACCTCGGTGAACCATTCTCTCGCGGGCCAGAGGGGAGCAACTAGCGTCAACCTTATCCCTTCGTGAGAGGCGAACTTCTGCAGTACCTTGTTGACAATCTTGAACGGTGGGAATGCGTATAGATCTAGATGCGACCAATCTAGGAGAAAGGCATCTATATGTATTGCTGCTGGGTCCGGGATTGGTGAGCAATATATTGGGAGCCTCTTGGTCATCGAGGTTGCAAAGAGATCTATGGTTGGTTGGCCCCAAGTGGCCCAAAGACTCTTGCATACATCCTTGTGGAGGGTCCATTCTGTTGGAATTACTTGCCCCTTCCGACTGAGACAATCTGCCATGACATTCAAGTTGCCTTGGATGAACCTCGTTACTAATGATATGTTTTGACCTTTTGACCAGATGAGCAGGTCCCTTGCGATCTCGTACAACGTCAGTGAGTGGGTCCCTCCTTGCTTGGAGATGTACGCCAAGGCAGTGGTGTTGTCCGAGTTCACTTCCACCACTTTGCCTTGAATGAGAGACCTGAAGCTTTTCAAGGCCAGATGTACTGCCAGTAGCTCCTTGCAGTTGATATGCATTATCCTTTGACTCGAGTTCCATAGTCCCGAACATTCCCGACCGTCTAATGTCGCGCCCCAGCCTACGTCCGATGCGTCCGAGAAGAGAACGTGGTTGGGAGTCTGAACAGCCAGGGGAAGACCCTCTCTTAGGCTGATACTGTCCTTCCACCAAGTCAGGCAAGACTTCATCTTCTCGGAAATGGGGATCGAGACCGCTTCTAGCGTCTTGTCCTTTTTCCAGTGAAATGCTAGGTGGTATTGAAGAGGACGGAGGTGTAGTCTTCCTAATGACACAAACTGTTCCAGGGATGATAGCGTCCCTATCAGACTCATCCACTTCCTGATTGAACATCGTTCCTTCTTCAGCATGTTCTGGATGCATAACTGGGCTTGGCTTGTTCTGGGGGCCGACGGAAAAGCCCGAAAAGCTAGACTGTGAATCTCCATCCCTAAATACACAATAGTTTGGGATGGGACCAGTTGTGACTTTTCCATATTGACAAGGAGACCCAATTCCTTGGTCAGATCTAGAGTCCACTTTAGATCCTTCAGACAGCGACGACTGGAAGAAGCTCTGAGAAGCCAGTCGTCCAAATAGAGGGAGGCTTGGATGTCCGCTAAATGAAGGAATTTGGCTACATTCCTCATCAGCCTCGTAAACACAAGAGGAGCTGTGCTTAGGCCAAAGCACAGGGCTTGAAACTGGTAGACAACCTTTTCGAAAACGAATCTCAGAAAAGGTTGGGAGTCCGGGTGGATGGGGACGTGGAAGTAGGCGTCCCTTAGGTCTAAAGAGACCATCCAGTCTTCCCTTCTGACCGCTGCTAAGACTGACTTTGAGGTCTCCATGGAGAACGTCTGCTTTGTGACAAAGACATTCAGAGCACTGACGTCTAGCACCGGCCTCCACCCTCCTGTCTTCTTTGACACCAAGAAGAGTCGGTTGTAGAATCCCGGAGATTGAAGGTCCGAGACTCTGACCACTGCTCCCTTCTCTAGTAAAAGAGACACCTCCTGTTTCAAGGCTCGTCTCTTGTCTTCCTCTCTGTACCTGGGAGAGAGATCGATGGGAGACGTTGCTAGAGGGGGTTTCCGTACAAACGGGATCTTGTACCCCTCTCTTAGCAACTTCACAGATTGTGCATCTGCGCCTCTCTCTTCCCAGGTCTGCCAGAAGTTCTTGAGTCTGGCTCCCACTGCTGTCTGAAGAAGCTGGCAGTCAGACTCTGCCCTTAAAGGGCTTGGTTCCTTTCTTCTTTCCTTGTTTCCCTTCAGCACGAGCACCTCCTCTGCTGGAGGCTCTGCCACGAAAGGGCGGAATAAAACGGGACGCTGGAGTGTCCATCCTTGGTCTAGCTGACAAGGTAGACAAAGGGGTAGCTTTGCGAGCGGAGGACGCAACAAGATCGTGAGTGTCCTTCTGTATCAATGAAGCGGCTATTTCCTTAATCAGGTCTTCTGGAAAAAGGCACTTGGAAAGAGGAGCAAAAAGAAGCTCGGATCTCTGGCACGGTGTAACTCCAGCTGAAAGGAATGAGCATAGGTTTTCACGCTTTTTAAGGACTCCGGACACAAATGATGCAGCAAGCTCATTAGACCCATCACGTATGGCCTTGTCCATGCAGGACATAATGAGCAAGGAAGACTCTTTCTCTGTCGGAGAGATCTTTCTGCTTAGGGCTCCTAGACACCAGTCTAAGAAGTTAAAAACTTCGAAGGCCCTAAAGATACCTTTCAAAAGGTGGTCCAGGTCCGAAGATGACCAACATATCTTTGAGCGTCTCATGGCAAGGCGGCGGGGAGAGTCTACGAGGCTTGAGAAGTCGCCCTGGGCAGAGGCAGGAACTCCCAAGCCGAGAACTTCTCCCGTGGCATACCAGACGCTCGATCTAGAAGAGAGTCTAGCAGGGGGAAACGTAAAGGCTGTCTTCCCTAAACTCTTCTTGGACTGCAACCATTCTCCTAACACCCGCAAAGCTCTCTTGGACGAGCGTGCGAGGACGAGTCTAGTAAAGGCAGGAGTGGTAGACGGCATGCCTAACACAAACTCTGACGGAGGAGAACGAGGAGCCACAGAAACAAACTGGTCCGGAAACATCTCTTTGAAAATAGCCAAAACTTTCCTAAAGTCCAAAGAGGGTTGAGTAGACTTAGGCTCGTCCAATTCTGATTGTGGTTCATCTATGTGTGCAGCAACATCATCATCAGAAAGTCCCTCATCCGATAACTGATGAGGAAACGGCAACGGAGTGGGTAACGGCTGGTTCGCTGAGTCCGGTCGCACGGGTGCATGCGTGACTGAGCCGGACGCAACGTCATGGAACTGCTGCCCAGTCTGTGAACTGGCAACAACCATGGCAGCGCGGGGACGCACAGCGTCTACTCCAGACTGTCTGGACTGATGTGGGTGCGCAGTGGAAACCACACTGGGTTGCGGAGGTTGACGCACCGCGTCAAAACAAAGCAACTCTGACGGTTGGTGAACCTCCCGAACGTCAACGGAGACCTCCGTGCGTCGCTTAACGTCAACATGCGGCTGGCAGATCACACTGGAACGCATGGGTGGCGGAACTCTCTCAACTGGTGTGCGTGAGGTTACCTCAGCGTCCACAGGACGCACAACCGATCGTGTGGAAGGTTGTAGGCTAGGTACTGCACTAGCTGGTGCGGCAGCAACCTTCTCTGCACGAAAGTCCTGCATTAGAGACGTTAGTTAGACTGCATGTCTTGCAGTAGAGACCACTTAGGGTCTACAGGAGCAGGTGCGGCGACAGACAGTGTTACTGTCTGAAGCGGTACCGCTTTGCCTCTCTTAGGCGGTGAGCAGTCATCGGATGACGGCAGCGAGTCCGAACTGACCCAGTGGCTACAACCGGGCCGTTGGACTTGCGCTGAAGGGACCGACTTGCGTTTAAGCGGTCGTGAGACCTTGGTCCAGGGTTTCTTGCGAGAAACACCTTCCGAAGACGAGGTATAAATGGGCTCTCTCGTCTTAGTTAGGTAGGAGCGATCTTGGGTAGATACGCCCGATACCACGGAGGGAACGTCTGTTCGCTGATTAAAGCCTATCGAACCCATTTGTCGTACAACATTGCTTCTCCCCTGGACATGGGAGCTTGCAAGAGGTCCCGGACTAGGAGGACGACAGGCACGAACAGACGAACCCTCAAGCGCAACACTATCCACAACACTATCACTCGGCACTTTAGCACTTCCCACTGCACTTTTGCACTTAAGCTCCTTCACATCCGCCATGAGCTGATTACGGTCACTAGCAAGGGACTCAACTCTCTCACCCAGAGCCTGGATGGCACGCATCATATCAGCCATCGAAGGTTCCTGAGTGCCAGGAGGGGGGTTAGGAGCAACCACTACAGGGGAAGGAATAGGTTGTGGGGCATGAGGAGAGGATATATCAACAGAACGAGAAGAACTTCTCCTAACTCTATCTCTCTCTAGCCTACGTGTATACTTTTGGAATTCGATAAAATCGAATTCCGAAAGCCCAACGCACTCCTCACACCGATCTTCCAATTGACAGGTTTTATCCCGACAATTGGAACAAACAGTGTGAGGGTCGATAGAAGCCTTCGGAAGACGCCTTGAACAGTCCCTAGCATTGCACTTCCTAAATTTTGGGACTTGTGAAGGGTCAGCCATTTTGAATTGGTCAAAGGGAAATTCAAAAAACTATCAAAAAGTCATCAACAAAGAATCCGTTATCAAAAAGAGTTCAAGGATTTGTGTGAAGAGAAACCCTGCACAGCGAAAGCTCAAAACTAGAATAAAGTACTTCACCAATTAGTTGTGGAAAAAACTCCAGTTTAGCAACAGCGAGTAAGTACGTCTTGTCGATAGCTCGACAGAGAGAAAATTGAGTCTTTGTTTACATTGAGTACTGGGTATCTGGACGACAGATGGCGCTGTTGGGCACACCCGCAACCTGTGTAGCGATCGCTGGCGAGTTTTTACCTTAGAGTTGTCTGTCGGGCAACAGAGTTGCAGCTATATAATCACCGGCTAAGTTAAATATTGAAAATTGCATATTTCAACTTGAAGCACAAAATGAAAAGCAACTGGAATTTCATTTTAACTACAGTACCACTAAAATAGTTTCTATCTATTCAATTACTAATTTATGAGAAATTTACATCGTTTCCTAATAACCATATAAAGCAGAGCTTTAACAGAGGAGAATATGGTATTTCAAAAGATATGAAGTAAACTTACTTTGAAGTTTAATGTGCATCACTAATGTCCATAGAAGTAAGGGGAAATCAGAAAAAAAATAAAATTTAAAATAGTTACACCAATCTGACAAAAGAAATTTCTTAACAGTACATAAGACCCTTCTAAATGCACACCCCCCCCCCCCCATAATAAACAAGAACTTTCAACATAGTCAGTTTTTATTACCTATTTGCCTGCTGAGCAACTTTGACGACCTCAAATGGATTTACAAGAATTGCCTCGGTTGTGCCGGAACCCAGACCAGCCAGGAAAAAAGTCTGCAACAGCAATATATCATGTCATATAACTGCATCTGTATATATTCAAAGATATCATTTACCAAAATTATAAAATTTTCTATGGATCAAAAGCACATAAGTAAACTGCTAGCAAGACAATTTTGGCAGTTTTGGTCACATCGTTAATATAATTAAAACAAAATATCAATCATATCACAGCACTAAGAACATGTATTGCTAAAACATTGAAGTTGTCCAAAGCATAAAAACTTGTCTATATCATGACCTTAATACTGTACTTGTATCACAAAGATCATATTATGAGATTTGAAAAAAAGAAAAAGACAAATGCAAATACTTTAAAAGGTATAATTTCTATAACTTAACAAAATTTTCAAAACCCGACTCCTGATTTGAAAGGCTAATTGAAAAAATTGGAAATTACAGGGATAACATCTCCCTGTTATCAACACAGCAAATTGTTAAATTTACAAAAAGATGCTAAAGAAATTGCCAATTATACAAAATTAAATTACTCATTTATAAAGGTTTAAAGGTCATTTATGAATGGCACAGGGAAGGGCCAGAACAATGTTCTAGAGACTGGCCATATACATAGTGTATACTGTTCATATGATCAGTACCCAAGGCCCCTCTCTGTCACGCTAGGACCAGTGAGACTCAGGCAATGTCTGCTGATAGCAGGGACATTTTAAATAGTCTACCACAACCCTATAGATGAAGATTATTTGTCAAAGATAGTTCAATGTATACTGTAGATTGTTGATGTTAAGAATAAAAGAATAATGCATAATTTTAATAATAAAATTAATAATTTCTATACTTAACTGGCATTCATAAAGCTTCTCCCTTGAAACTGGTTGAATGTCTACATCTAAGCCTACCCTACGATTAAAAAGTTCCCAATTCCTTTCCTTATAATTGCCCTGCTCCTCTGGTGTAGTATTGGGATCATGTGGTGGTTTATGGCAATACTGTACTATCCCATGGGTAAGTATTACCACTTTGTCATTCAGTTTCAAAGTCAAAACTAGTTCATCAGCCTCTTGACATCACTAATCAACTGGAGAGGTGGGGCCAGGCCATATACTGTATATGAATAGCAGGTGAGAATAGACAAGAATAATTTTAATATCAAAAGTTCCTGTTTATGTCTATGAACCTCCCCTGTTGTTCGTATTATTGACTCCCACATTGAGATGAAGGCCGGATCGTGGAGGAAAGATTTAGGAAATCTATATCCCTACCATAAATACTATACAGTGTAGGTACTCTTAATTGCCAGACACACCTTTACTGAAAACTAGGTAATGGTAATTCACAGTAAACTAAGATTACTTCATGAGAGTCCTACAGAAACGGTATTGGATAATGTTAGTGACTAAGCATTAGATTGACCAATTCATTAATGATTAAGAAAATAGGAAGACAAAGCATGTAATCTTCTCAAAGACTGACTAAATAATAATAAAGCTCACTGAAGTAATTTTAGTTATGTATTGGTGTAAAATTTCATTCTGATTATACTCACTGACCATAGTTGAAATTTTACAGACGGATCTGGCATCGTACAATGTTACCAGATCCCTGACTTTTGTTTTCCCGCTTCTGACGTCATCAACCCTCATTTTCACTAACTATTGTGGCCTGGTATCACTGTTTGCCTCTCGGGCATGCTTAATCATGTGGACAGGGCTTTATAATTTGATCTTAAAAAAGGAACTCGCATGACACACATGATACATGATGAAATAATTTCCTATAGGTGAAAATGTGGAAGATGTACAATATGTGAGATCGCAGTTGTTACAAGAGTATATTCAGTATTACTGTAATTTACCTTATTAATTTTCAACCCATAAATAAATATTTTAAAAGAAAAAAAAAAGTTAAAATATGAAAAATTTGTACTGAGGGAGTGATGTGTGAACTGATAGGATAAGGGATTAGTAAATGCCTTTAAGGCTTTAGTATTGAAAAGCCTCTAGTAGTCAGGTATACTTTTTAATTTGGATGTTGTTTTATGATATTTCAAGTGTTTGACTTTTGAACTTAGATTTCCCGACTTGAACAATTTTCCTATTGATATTGGTTTCAGCTAAATGCATATCAAATTACAAGCATTATCTTTTTAGATACACTTTGGGAGCATAAGATGATTTTTTCTTTCTTTTGTCTTCCTTGAGCAAAAAATTATTCTAAGCATAAAAGTTTGCTGCCAATTCTTCAAATGCCTCTTTTTATCAGAAATTTCATTTCTGTTCAGTAAAAGCTTCTCAGTATTATTTTGAAGCTCACTAAGAATTGGATCCCAATCTAATGGAACCCTGAATTCAAGGTTAAGGTTCATGATATTAGAGACAGAGCTACATCAACTTCCTCTAAAAAGAATTTTAGTGGCGCTCAATGGCATATTAAATAGACATTCGCTAAACATTATCTTGAAGAATCCTGATTTACTTATTGACATGGCTGTGGTCTCAAGTCCTATAGCAGCTGCTGTCCATGTGGTCTATTACCTTTTTCAAGTTCAGTTAATTGATAATTTCCTTATTCCAAAAAAAAAAAAATATTTTACTTAAGTAGTGTTGGAGCCCCTTATTTCTAATTGTATTTTAAGATGGCTTGTTACCACTAATTGAGTCTAGAATTTCCATATTTTATAATAAACTTTATAAATGACCTATCTCTTTCCTTCACTGGCTTCCTAGCTCCATCAGTATGTGGAAGTCAGTAATATGGATATTAGGGGAGGTTTATAGAAATAAATGGAATGTTTATTATAAAATTTATTTCCATATTCAGCTCCTGTTCATACACATGCCCATCTTCCTTCCCACTGACTTATGATGCCAATAAGTGCAAAATATATCATTTCTTTCTAAGTTGCAAAAAATAACTGACACCTTAGGAGTTAAGAAATCAGCCGTCCTAAAAAAAAAAAAAAGGAAAAATGCCATTGGATCTAAATCTAAACAATCATCAAGGTCCATCAAGAGTACTTTTATAAAATGGGAATGAGGGATATTGACTTTCTCATTACTCTTCTTACTGTCAAACATATCAGCCACAAAGGATACCTTTTCATTTGGACAGTGAATGACAGACCAATCTGGTTTAAGTACAGAGGAACAGTTAAGTCTACATCAAGAAGTGCAGCTTTAAAGATAAGCCACCATTTGTGTTCCTGGGTTCTACCAGAAAGGATTTCTTCTATGATCAAATTGTACTCTTATTCAGTGGAAGTATAAACTCTCTGAACAATAGCTCTTAGATGAGCATAGTTATTCCAAGTCAAATCTGATCTCAAAATACTGTAAGTGCATATACAATCATAATTGAACCAGGGTTTGTCTTTCATTTGGGATTCTAACACACGAGGAGAGATATGCCCATCAATTATGTTGACCAGATTCTCATTCATACAAACATATTCAATACTTTTATATAGTTGCGACCAATTTAAATACAAATTATCACTTAAAATATTCTGGACTACTTTTGATTTGATAATAGAAAGTGATATACACATGGCATACAATTGTTTACTTTTGTGGGCAGATAGGCATGGCGTCACCATCATGGTTTGAGTTTGTTTTTAATTTCCAATTGCTGACTCCATACCTCTGGTTTTGATTGATAATGCTATGCAATTTCCAGGAAAGAATACCAGAAAACTTATTTCTATATGAAAGCGGATAAAATATTTAAAACAATCTGTTGTATGAATAACATTTGCTATCAAAACATCTTAAATTATGTCTAAATGCAAAATATAAGAAAGGAAGCAAACTGTTAAAATTGTCCTTATAATCCCCAGCATGAAAATTTATCTTAAAGTACAATAGTAGTAAAAGGCAACAAGTGTGCAAGATCTACTGAATACACATAAAAAAAATTAAAAAAAATACCCCTAAAAATACAAAAATAACAGTAAAAAGCAGCAAACTTACCACTGGAGTGGGGCTACCAAACAGCTGTTTGTAGATCTCAAAAGTAAGAAACTGAAAGAAAAAGGTTACACACGCATGGTTAAAATATAGCAAAAAATCTGTAAATGTACAGGAAATTCATGCCCATGCTATTTCTAAAAAATAGTGCCAAAATACTAGGAAATGGTGTTAATTATTGGTTAAAGGAATGTACTACTCTTCAAGTCTACTCACACAAATTTTAAAAATATTATGCAATGCCATTAACAGATTACATCTTATATTGTGTTATCAAAACTGGAAATTAAATCTTAGAAAAATAACTCTGTCATAAAATAAAAACTGTAAATTCAGATATTAAAGGTCATGAAAAGTAAATGAAATTGTACAATAATCCATGATTAATAAATGAGAAATGTAAGTAAAAAAAAAGAAGCACAAACACCAAACAAAGGCATTGTGTTGTACAACATCTGGGAAGGGATACATATACAATGTATTTATATTGGTGTGCTACTGTCTTAAGCACACATTTGAGTATGAGTTGTTTTCAGATGTATTTAAATGGTTTATTGAACACATCTTAGTGGTTTTTAAGTTTTATTGTATATAAACAACTGAGTTAAACATCTCCATCACTGGAGGAAGCTGTGTTGGTCCACATGACCAATTCTGGTGAAGTTTAGATAAGAACTGAACAAATTACTGATATCCCAAAAATCGTACACTTGCTTTAATTTGGATAAGTGACGGAATCGGAAGACACCTGCATCCGGTGACGTCACAAACTTTCACACGAAGAGTTAATGTGTTGACACTAAGAAAGAATGACAACTTAGCATCTTACATCCTGTACACAATTTGAGTTGACCATAGCAAATCTCACGGCCAGCTCTTCCAACCAACATGACATATTACGTCATTTGTTTTAAACATGTAATATTACTATTCTAATCATTACATATGCTCGGCCAGCTATCTCAATTTTTTTTTTTTTTACAAAAATTTAACAACAAGCCGAAACATGGTTATTAAGTGTGACTGGACATACGTATCATTCATTGCTCAAAACTAGCTATATCCAACTGAGGACGAATGTCCAAATAGGCACATCAAAACTAATAACAATAATGCATACAAAAAAGATATTACCAAAGCAAAAAGAAAAATGCATGATAAAACCAAGATCATATATATGGTACATTGCTAGCAAATGATTACATGGTACCAAAAAACAAAACAAATTCTGACTTACAAATGATTCGGTAACTTGATAAAGAATAATTGTTACCTTTGTCAGAAACAAGATACTCAATTTTTAGTGCACAAATACAAATTCCTGGTACGTACACGTACCACGGTTTCGTACATATATATATATATATATATTTGTATATAGGGCTGATACATTTTATTAGATGCCCATAGATTCTGTTATATATCTTATATATTTTTTTCTTTTTTTTTTTTTTTTTCTCTTTTCTTTTTTAACATTCCGGCTTATATATTTTTATTAGATGCCGAGAGAAAAAAATGATTTATATCCTTTTTTATTTTATTTATTTTTTTAAATGTTATTTTAAATGTATTTTTAACAATGCAAATGTAGAGAATTTCTTTAATTACATATTACTAGCGTACTAGTCAGCTTTTCATACAAACATCATCCTGACAAATTACTCCCTTAGCGAATGAGGTGGCCACTCATACAGCTTTGAACTGAATCAAGTAAGGGGTATTGTCAGGGCTATTCAACTCGTTCCTTTGTAGCTGCTTGCTGTGCCGTAACCTACGCCAAACAAGGATGTTCACGGCGATAAAAATCAACGCCGTTACCAATAAACCTGCTAGTAATATAGGTTGAAGAATCTCTTTGTAAGTCGGCGACAGGTGGTCCTTTTCGGTAAGTTTCATTAAGTGTTTCGCCACACTTCCTTTATAGGGGAGAGGAAGTGCGGGCGTTGTAGAGGTCCACGTGAAGTTCGCGAAGTAAGCACGTTCTCTGATGATTGTCCGTAGGCCAGTCACCATGGAATTCGGGGAAGTCCCGATACAGCCATCTGCTGCGACGAAGATGTGGTTGAATGATGTGGATCCGTCAGGGCATGATACATTGAAGCCGTCCTTGTCGTATCGTATCCACGAGCCATTATTTAGTCTGCAATTGAATTCTTTATTGTCAAAGGGATAAAGCTTATCCAGACAATTTTCACTTGTATGGGAGAGAGCACCGTCTAGCACTATACCTAACTCGCATGAATCCATCAAGTTTTTACGGAATTCAAATGAGTCAGCTGTACATATTTTTCTATCCATTGCGTCTGAACAGTGAGTTAATTGATTTAAGTCTTTAATGACCGTATATGTTTCCTTGTCTGGGGAAATCAATACGTGTCCTGTCAAACTGGATATTACTGGATTTGAGTGATTCGTCATGAAAGTCGGAAATGGTGATATCCTGTAAGATTGCCAGGCATCAGAAGAATCAAAGGGAATTGTAATCCTAACCTTGTTATTATCTACGTTTACTGTAATTAGGCTGTAATAAAATTCTAACCTATGTTCGTCTAACAAAGGAACATAGCCTAGTTTATCCCTAGTGTTCTCCAGAACCAATTTTAAGTAACGTATAGGCAACAAATGGGGCGACAATACACCTTTAGTTGCTAACGTGATAGCTTCTACATAATCCTTGGATTTCTCAATGAAATGTGCAATTCTGTTATGTATGTGATCTATCTTTGAATCATAATACGTTAATGTTGCTAACAAATCCTGTACTTCCATAATTTGAACGATATTATCTGAATGTTCATTTAACAAATCCATAATTTTATTGATTGAAGCTAACTGATCCCTTAGTTCTGACATAATCAATTCATCTTTATGAGTCAAGAACTCAATTTTCTTATTTTGATTACTAATTTTAAGACGATTGGAAAGTCCTAAACCTAAACTTGCAACAGACCCAAAGATGCTTAATGCAGCATAAATGAACGGATTCCGTCTTTCTTTTTGTTCGTGTCCTACAGTCCACATCAAAAGGTCATAAGCCAAAGATCCTGTCTCTCCAGTCTTATTTTTTAAGTCATCAGATAGCATCTCTGCAACTTTTAATGTTGATCCAAGCAAACTCTTAGTAGTCAAATGAAAATGTCTCCTATGCAACTCATCCAATGATGCAGAAAACCTTGAAATGGCGGTTCTTAAGCTAGTGACATCATTCTCTTGAAGAAAAATTGCTTGCATATGCACTTCGACAATTACGTTGGTTGATGTAATAAAAATGTCTTCTTGTCTTTCAACTATATTGCCATATTTAAAATATATATTCTTAGTCTTAGAACTCATCCCATACGAAAAAAATGTCTGAGCGAACAATATCACTCCCAACAACAAAAAATTCATCTTGGAAACCTGTAACGAGAAAAAATATATGTAATTACTCCTGTATTAAAAAGAAAACTTTTTAGTTACAAAAATTAAAATTTTTCCTCACTTCTTTTTAATTTCTTATGTGAGACAATGGTACTATTCTCTCATCCGTGGGTTGGGCTACGTTTTGAATTCTAAACCTATTGGCCGTTAATATTTCCAAAATGTTAAATGGGCCTTCAAACTTAGGTGTTAGTTTATAGTTGAGCCCTTTTCTGACATTGATTTGAATATAGATGTTATCACCCACGGTATATGTTTTAGTTGGTTTCGCTATTTTATCATGATTCCTTTTCATTATGATTTGTGATTCTTCTAAATTCTTTCGAAGGATATCATATCGACTTATACTTGCATTTATACATTCTTTTAAAGGATTTGATAGATTAGTTGTAGGCGTTAATACATGGAAAGGTGTTCTAACTGGGGTACCATACAATGCTTCATGCGGTGACATTTTAATTGATATATGATATGAATGATTCAGAGTACTCAGTGCCGCCGGTATTGCAATATCCCAGTTGGGGTCTGATCCCCCTAGTGTTACCCTTAATATATTTAATATCTTCCTATTTGCTCTTTCCACTAGCCCATTCGACTCTGGGTGATATATCATGGTATTAACCTTCTTTATGTTGAGGAATTCACACAATGAGATAAGGAAGTGATTATTAAATTCACCACCCGAGTCTGAGATTATCATGTGTGGAATTCCATGTTTACAAATGTAACACTCGTAAAACTTCCTAGCGCATTCAATCGCAGTTTTAGTTTTAAGCGCTATTAGTTCTGTATATCGAGTTAAAGCATCTATAATCACTAAGAGGTGCTTATTTCCTCTGTCTGACTCGTAAAATCCTGTTAACAAATCTAAATGTATTCTTTCAAAGGGTTGATTGGGAACAGGATAAGCTCCTAAGCTAACAGGTGTTTTCGTATGCCCTTTGTTTTCCTGACATGTGCGACAATTAGCTATGTGTCTTTTTATATCTGTAAGCATTGTATGCCAATAAAACAATGATTTGGCTTTCTGTGACATTAATGAGAACCCAGGGTGTCCATGTAATGGATTTGAATGCAACCAATTCAGGACAGTGGAAACAAGTGAGTTTGGTACTACTACCTGGTCGTTAGTTACATGTGGTGTATTGCGGGTTTTCCTTGTCACAGTCCTACACAGAATATTATCTTTGATTACATAATTCTGCTGCTTATACTTTATATATTCTTTTTCTTTATGATTGCCTTTCAAAGCATTTATAATTGTTTCTATTTTCTGATCTTTTCTTTGCTCAGTCTGTAACAATTCAGCACTCCAGCCTAAATCTTCTTGTTCAGATATTGTTTTTACAATAGGCATGGATGTTGATATATCTATTAATTCAGCTAAAGACTCCGTACAAGATGACACGGGGTTGCGTGATAATGCATCCGCAATGATATTTGCTTTCCCAGGTAAATACCCGATTCTTGCGCCAAAATCTTGAATGATTAAATGCCACCGAGTTCGTTTAGGGCTGTGATTGAAGCCTTTAAAGAACTCTGTTAGTGGTTTATGGTCAGTAAGAACCTTAACGGGATAACCGTAAATTATGAACTTAAAATGCACTAGCGAATTAACAATAGCTAGTCCTTCCTTGTCTATTACTGCATACTTACTTTCGGAAGTTCTCAATTTTCGAGAATAGAAAGCTATCGGGAAAAACTGTTTATCATATTGCTGAAGCAATACCCCTCCTACTCCTAAGTCTGAGGCGTCTGTTGCAATGAAGAATTCCTTACCGAAGTCAGGAAATTTTAAGATAGGAGAACTACACAGTTCATCTTTCAAAGTATTAAACGCCTGTTGATGTTGCTCAGACCATATGAAATCTACGCCCTTCTTCGTAAGATCAGTTAAAGGAGCGGCTATTATTGAATAGTTGCGTATAAAACGCCTGTAATATCCACTACAACCCAGAAATTGCTGTATTCCCTTGACATTAGTAGGTATGGGAAAATTACGTATAGCCGACACCTTATCATGGACTACTTTAAGACCTTGGCTTGACACCATGAAACCCAAATATATCAATTCTGTTTTGAAAAATTCACACTTACTAATCTTTACCCTTAAGTTATGTTGTCTTAATCTCTGTAGTACTAGTTCTAACTTACGTAGATGTTCCTCTAAGGTGTTGGAAAAGATTACAAGATCATCCATATAGGCATGCAATATATCCCCTAACAAGTCTCCAAACACTATGTTAATCATTCTTGTAAATGTTATAGGAGCACAACGTAAACCAAAAGGCATCCGTAAAAATTCATAATGTCCCCTGGCTGTGCTGAAGGCTGTGTATGGGATACTATCTTCTTCTAATGATATCTGGTGAAAGCCTTTAAGTAAGTCCAAACTGGTAAAATATTTATTCTGACCTAACAAAGACAAAATATCGTCAGTACATGGCACTGGGAATCGATCAGGGATCGTTTCCTCGTTTAGACGACGAAAGTCGACGCAGATACGCCATGTTCGATCTTTTTTCGGTACAACTATTAAAGGAAAATTATAAGGGCTATTTGATTTTCTAATGACTCCTTCCTCTAACATTTTACCTACTTCATCATTTATTTCATTCTGGAATTTCATAGGGAGTCTGTACGAGGGTACATATATAATTTTCTGTTTGTCTTTTAACCTTATTTGATGCTCGATCACATCTGTTTTCCCTAAGGATCCATCCGTAGTGGAAAAGACATCTGTATATTTATTTAAAAGTTCAAAAATTTTCTGCTGAATTTCTTCGTCTTGAATGTCCTTACTGATTTTATTTTTAATAGATCGTAAAAGGGATTCATCCGCAACTGATTGAGAGTGATTGATTTCAGCAACGGTAAGAATACGATGTTTATAAACTTCTACATCCAAGATATGTTGATTTTTGTGAATTACTAAAGTGTTATTTAAATGATTACAGACTTCGATATTACATTGCTGATGTGAGCCTACTGTATAAATAGCTTGTGTGACAGACAATCCGTTGGTTTTCAAAGTATCGGAAAGGATTAATATTTCAGATCCCGGTAGTGTTTTCTTTATTTGCACTATTAAATTCGAAGGTATGTTTGGTTCGATATATTGCGTGCAAGATGATATTACGGGTGAACGAGAATTCTGCTGGGTCGCGTGTATTATTTCTTTATTAGTGAGACAAGTTATTGGTTCTTCAACGTACGTTACGGTTACATTTGTCGTCTCCTTTTTATCCAAAACTGACTTTAAAGTATTAGAAGACTTATAGAATTTCCCTTTGATATACACGCCGTGCTTTGCAGGAGCTAAGATAATGTTTTGATTTCCCATAGATGGGTATCCTATAATTACAGCTGGATACATATTAATGTTTTTCACAACAACAAATGTATCGGCAAACGTGCGATTACCGACTCTGAACTGAATATGAGTTATGCCTATGACGTTTAATTCATTATTTCCTATACCTGAAAGTCTGATTCCTGATTTTTCAATCGGAAAGTTCGAAAACAACAAATGATGCGTCTTGAAATCCATAATATTACGTGGACTACCAGAGTCAAAAAATAACGTAAAGGATTTGTGTTCTAAATTTACAGCATATAAGGTTGGCCGTAACTCATTTTGGCTTATTATTGTATGAATTCGTTGCAAATCTACGGGAGCATGCACTGTTTTACTTAATTCGGCCGTGTGTTTCATAGGAAAATCTATTGTCTCACAATTATCTGATAAAACATTAAATTGATTATTCAATACTATTGATGTTGACATAAATGACCTTGACCCAACATCACTCTCTTCCCCTCTAGAGTTAACTATGTGGTATTTGCTTTGCTCTGCACATTCTGAAAATTAGGCTGACTTTGCGAGGTCTGGTTTGACGGCCCAGGCTCAGCGATATTTGAAGAAGTGTTTGTTTGTTTCGGACTCTGAACTGCATTGACATTTTGTTGTTTCTTCTTATTGTTAAAATGAGGATTTTTCTTTTTATTTCCATATGGAACTGACTGTGGAATTGACTGTGTATTTCTAGGATATTGTTGTGTCTTACGCGCGTAACATTGACTATAAGAATGTGATCCTGTGTTGTGAACTGAACAAAATTTCGTTCTACGGTCTGCGCTTATGTGACCTTGACGTTTGCAGTTGTAACACGTCACTCCCGCTACTGGATTATTAATTACGTTCACTGTTTGTGGTTTTGTTTCATTCTTAGCAAAAACTTGAGTTAACACGGGATCGAGATCTGGACACTTGGACATGTGTTTCTTTATCTGTTTATAGACATCCAATTCCGTACTTGCAGGCATTAACTTCTTATCAAAGCACCGCACTAAAGCTTCAGGCAACATAAGTGTCATGCAAGTTAAATACATTAATCGTAAAAAATCTTTCACGGAGATATTATCGTTAGTAACCCAAGTGGAATTACCTAAAATGTCCTGATATTCGTTAAGCCTATCAGCTATGAGAGCTGCTCTCTCAACAACATTAAGCCGATTCATAGTGGCTTGATTAAGTGTATTTCGTAACGTTAACACTACATCCAAAGCTTCCTCACCCCCATAGATCGCGCGTAACCTAACTTTGAAATCATCCCAAGTAACTGCTTCCTGAAATGAAACACCTCTTAAATACGCACTCGCATCCCCCTTAGAAAAATCTATAAAACTTTTAGCTTCTTGTAATTGTACAAAAGGATCTACGATTTGTTTGGCATTTAAATGGGCATCAACGGATGAAATCCATGACTCCACATTTTGTGGCAAGAACCCGTTGACACGGCCTTGAAAAGGAAGGATTGCTGACCTGGCATTTACAAGCGTCACAATTGGAGGAG
>NC_090759.1:49186493-49191493 GCF_036898095.1 Palaemon carinicauda
TGGACACACGCGTACGGAAGTGTGCAGCGCAAGTTGGGGACAATGAACTCATAGCCAGGCTCAGCATGGGTGATATGGTGGCTCTGGAGGCCAAGTACCATTCCAAGTGTTTGTTGGCTCTTTACTATCGTGCAAAGACCACTGTAGAAGCCGAGCAGAAAACTGACCATGAAGGTGTAATGTCAAGAATCGTACTGGCTGAACTGGTCCTGTATATCGAGGAAACCCACCTAAAAGAGGTCACCACCCCAGTCTTCAGACTCGCAGAACTTGTAAAGCTATACACAACAAGAATGGAACAGCTCGGGGTTGTTTTGTGCCAGAAAGTTAATAGCACAAGGCTGAAAGAGCACCTGTTAGCCCAGATACCAGGCCTGAGATCCCACAGCAAAGGCCGAGATGTTTTACTAGCGTTTGATGAAGACATTGGTGAAGCGCTAGGCAAAGCCTGCGAGCAAGACTGTGACTCTGAGGCAGTTCACCTTGCGCGTGCTGCACAGATAGTTCGTCGATATATGTTTGAAGACACTTACCAATTCCGTGGATCATTCCCGGGCGGCTGTCAGGAGGACTCTGTGCCAAACGTACTAGTTGCAATGGTAAATATGGTGCTGAATGGCCCCACCATCAAGAATCAAAGCCATTCCTCTTCAACACAAGCAGCTCTTTCCATTGCGCAGCTTCTCAAGTTCAACAGTGTCAAGCAAAGTCGGAAGCAGGGAGCAACCAAGACACAGGAGCCTCCAGCTGTCAGACACAGTACGTCTCAATCCACCGGAACAAGCTACCACTGTTTGCGACCAAGAGAGGACCCAATATACCCAAAGGAAAAGAACAGGTCAAATCTCTGAAGAATGATGTTGCGCTCTTCGCACGATTATATATCGGCTGCCAGACCCGTGATGGGAATCTAGAAGAGTTCTTCAGGCATGAAAATCAGCAATGCCCTCCAGCTTTATCTGACGGAGGGAGACTGTACCTAGGGAGCAAGAGTGACTTGCTGGTGTGCCTTGAAGGCCATGCTGAGCCTCAGTTTGAAGCTCCTACTGTCACTGCTGTTGTCCTCGATGGAGCAGTAATCGTACAGATGTTGAAGCCGGGTACTGCCAACACGTTCGAGGAATATGCACAGCAAGTGTTCATCCCATACGTTGTACAACGTTTCCAACATGTATCACGTCTTGACCTTGTGTGGGACAGCTACAGAGCAGATTCCCTGAAGGCATCAACCAGAGAACAGCGTGGAAAGGGAGTACGTCGGCGTGTTGTCGACTCAGCAGTCATACCAGGAAATTGGCAAAGTTTCCTGCGAGTTGATAGCAACAAAGTGGAGCTCTTCAGCTACCTCTCCACCATGCTTGCAGAGTCCTTTCAAGAAGAAGGCAAGGAACTGGTCGTCACTGATGGGGAGCAGGTGATCTGTGTTCCACAGCAAGAGGATGTCAACTCACTCGCACCATGCAACCAAGAAGAGGCAGACACCCGCATGATGCTACATGTAGCACATGCTGCACAACATGGTCACCACCAGATACAGGTTCGAACAGTAGACAGTGACGTCGTGGTCCTAGCAGTGATGGTAGTCCAGAAACTACCAGCTGGAGACGAACTCTGGGTAGCCTTTGGGACAGGCAAGAACTACCGCTACATTGCAGCCCATGAAATAGCTTCCTCCCTTGGTCCAGAGAAGGCATGTGCTCTTCCAATGTTTCATGCCATCACAGGGTGTGATACTGTGTCAGCCTTCGTCGGACATGGGAAGAAATCTGCCTGGGCAACATGGAACACGCTGCCAGAACTCACTGATGCCCTGCTGAGTCTGGCAAATGCACCCACAAGCATCCAAGAGGATACAATGCATGTCATCGAGAGGTTTGTCATACTCCTGTATGACCGCACAAGCAAATGCAAGGACGTCAACAAGGCGAGAAAGCAGCTCTTTGCAAAGACGAACTCTGTTCAGAACATCCCGCCAACCTACGCTGCTCTGGAGCAGCATGTGAAGAGATCTGCCCTTCAGGGTGGTCATGTCTGGGGCCAGGCATTGGTACCAACGCCCGTGCTCCCTCCACCAACAGACTGGGGCTGACATCGGAGTGATGATGGGCTCTACACACCACTCTGGACCACACTCCCTGAGGCATCCAAGGCCTGCTATGAGCTGGTGTCTTGCGGATGCAAGAAAGGCTGCAAAAACCGCTGCAAGTGCAAGAACGCTTCACTGCAATGCACTGGTCTATGTTTCTGTGAAGGCGAATGCCAGTAGATTGGGACAGAAAACTTGCTAACCAACATTATGATCTGTAGACATTCATAATTCTGGTGACCAGATTTGAAAAGTTCGGAATCATAATTAACATAGTGTGGCAAAATCTACGTTATTGTATTACATGTATGTACTGCAGGATTACACAAGTACTGTGCCTAGAGACTGGGCTTTTGGTCGACTAAATAACTACAATCTGACCATAATGTAAACTTCCCGTACTCTGTGTATTATTTTGACTAGCAATTTTGCCAGCAATTTGAAATAAAAAAGCAACTTGAGCAATTAAAGTGTGTTCCTGAAATCAGGTACTGGTTATTAGAGGTATTATGTCATTGAGTATTGAAATCTTCATCAAATGTCCACTTTTTCCACAAAATGGCGGCCAGTTTGGGGGCCATTTTTGAGAAGATTCATCTAAATATCTGTTAAACATTTATTGATGTTAATTCTGATGTAAAAAAAGGGAATTTTGGCCCATCTAGCACCAAACTAACGACACATAATGAAGTCTATGTAATGACGCTAATGTTAAATGGCGGCCATTTTGAACAATGGCCGCCATATCTTCCTAAGGGCTAATCTTGAATGCCTCCATATCCAAAAATGTTTAGAATATATTAATCTACATGTGTGCCAATTTTGGTGCTTTTAGACCAATTTGAACAATTGGTCTGCTATGCCGCTGTACTACCTGTACCGAAACTAAGCATGTTAGGACCCATGATTATACGTAAAACCAATAAGGAAACGTGAGAAAAGGAAGATAACAAGCACTGTTAATAACAGACCGAACAGAGGACAACCACACGATGTGCACAAGAACAGAGAACTGACCGACTCGACGCTTAATGGCATCCCTCCCACGTGCTGTCATCTACCGGCGTAAACAAGATCTGCATCGGATGTTGGAGCATGATTTCGGGTGTCGAGACGAAAATTTGATCTAATTTTACTTCGGGTGTTGGAACAATCGTATGCAAAGACAATCGTATGTAGAGGTTCCACTGTACATTATAAAGTGATAATGATTAAAAATATGGTATATAAACAATGTACAAATGTAATATAATGATAAAGACACATACTGTATCTTATCCTAGGGGGAATTATTTACAGGGGAGAGAGAGGTAGTTGAGTAGAGAGCCTACTGAGACTCCCGATCGCCATTTGACGGCGCAGAACTCATGATAATAGCCCTCAAAATAATTTCCTTTTTTCCATATATGGCTTGCACTGTAGATTTTTGTGTAACCTCATAATTCACTCACTAGCAATGTTACTTTGCCTTTTATCCCTTGGCCATGTCACTTCAAGCTTTTGTTCAGGTGTTAACCTCTTACATTTAGCAACCATAATTCACACAATACAAGGGAAATGGAAGAGTACAATCTTATACTACTCTAAGAGCAGTCTTATATTACATGGACATTCTTCTTCAACCTAAGCATGGCGTAGGAATACGCTGACCACCTGCATCAAGGGATCTCAAACTAACTATCTTACTAATTGGGGAGAACGCCCTATTTCTTTATATCTATTGCACACTGCACATCTACATCACAGGATCTTGAAATAATCATAGCACTAAAATGCATTTTCCTTTATAATGATCATGCTTTGTTCTAATTTGGGTACAACTGTCTGTATGTATGCATGCATGCATGCATGCCTGTATGTATGTATGTATGTATGTATGTATGTATGTATGTATGTATGTATGTATGTATATATATATATATATATATATATATATATATATATATATATATATATATATATATATATATACATATATATTATTACGAAGCTGGTCTAGTGTAGAGTAAATGCGTTAATCAGGTATTTTACTTATGTTTTCATATGAGGATTGAAGAGGTGAATACCCAGCCCTTAAGATGAGCTCCTCTCATGTAGATATAAGATTTGTATGTAAATTACATAACACTTTCGTCATTATTTTCATTGTATTCTTCAATCAAGTCAATATACAGTATGTAAATTTACATTATTTTTTAAGAATTAACATTTTACTTCCTGTATTTTGTTACGAAGTCTTACATAATCCGTTTAAGAGTGTTATATGACCCATACAAGATATGAACAAGGGCTTATGTAAATCCTTTCTATATTTTTATGAGGTATTGTGTCATGTTTGTGAGAAAATACGGAATTCTTAAATTTGCCGCGAGATTTGGAAGGATCTCGAAAACCCCGGTGTTAGATTTTATCTTTTTTTTTATTTCTGAGGACAAAGGTGGGCAGAGCTAGCTGAGAGAGAGTCTTCTCGCTGTTGCGTTGGTACGCATCCGAGAGAGTAATTGTTGGCAATCCTTACGTCCTTAAGCCAACCCCCAAGCTTCCATATCTCGGACCTAGAATATTCTAGAAGTAGCTAAGTCCATATATAGATGCCCCAGGGCTGCATAGTAGCAGAAGAGAAACAGCTGTCCTGTGAAAGAGCCAAAAGTGCCTCCCTCTTTCTCTCTCTAGTACCTAGTGTGTCCTCTCCAAAGTGATTTAGTGACCCAGTGTATATCGTGAGTAGCAAGTTAAAACGTTGCTGTAAAAATCTCCAGAAATATTAAATTACTGGGTTGTGGTGAGTGTTGGTATTGTGTAAATCTTTGTAACTGGCCCAGGGAGATTCATGAAAATATGTGAAGTTAGTAAGTTTATCAGTTACTTTAAGTAAGTTCTTTAAGAGTTTAAGCATTAGAGTGTAATTATTTCT
>NC_090759.1:49193993-49273993 GCF_036898095.1 Palaemon carinicauda
AAGGTTTCTGTTTCTCCAACAGCTCTTATTACTTTTGTCCTTGTTCTTTTGTATATATCTATCATTCTAACCAACTTCACTGGGACCTTCCTCTTCCTCAAGCACCAAAAAATCACTTCCCATGGTATTCTAGCACAAGCCTTCCCTACAACTACAACAGCACTGAAGAGCTTCTGGTTTCCCTCTATTCTCTTTTCCTGCAACTGCCTTATTATAAAGATGGCATCCACAGCTCCTCTCCTCCTTATGAATCCATACTGCTGTTTGCCAATCTTTGCAATCTCTCTCAATCCCTCATCTAGTACCCTCTTTAAAACTTTCAAACCATGCTTTCAGTTGAATTCCCCTAAAGTTACAGCATTCCATGATGTCACTTTTATGGTTATATATAAGATACCATTAGAGTCTCTCCCAGTCTTTGGGTATTATGCCCTCTTCCCATATTGCTCTCTATAAATCCAGAATCCATTCTTCCCCCTCTGTACCTAGTATCATGACCATTTCAATTTTAAACTCTAATGGACCTGGTGGTTTACCATTCTTCATTTTACTCAATAACCGCCTAACTTCTGTATTCGTATCTCCATCACAGGCCCCTCCGGCCTTTGTGCTTCTCGCTTCTCCCAGCTCCACTTTCTCATTTTCAGCAATCAATAGTTCCTCATAATATTCTCTCCATCACCTCTTAATGTCATCCTCCGTATGCAATATATTTCAATCTCTATCCTTCATGACTACAAGTTGCCCCAAACCCTGTCCTTGTCTTTTCCTCAAGTTTGAAATCTTAGAGATATCCTTTTCTTCTAGCTTTTCATTTAACTGCTCTACTGTTCATCCAATAGCTATGCCAATTTTGCTCCTAGCATCTTTTTCCTCTTCTCTGTACAGTTCCACTGCTCCCTGTGCCTGTCATACTTTCCAGTCCAAAAATGCCTTTGATTTTCTTTCAACTGATTTTTGCACCTTTCTTCTTTTGACACACATATCCGCTGGTTCTTCCTACCAATTCCTCCGTTTCCCCTACACCAATTTTTTTTTTTTTTTTCATACTCAAGCAGATATTTTCCTTGTCTAACCTCTAAGTTCAACCATTCCAGTCGTCTCTCTTTTACAATTCTCCTAAATTGCTCACTTTTCTCCTTTAAGGTCCAAAACCTTAATTCCACATCTCCTTTTTCTCTTCTTGGGTTTTTTACCTCTCATTCTAAAATCCATCACAACCAGTCTATGTTGTATAACACTAACTTTCCACAAATCACTTTAAAGTTCATCACATTTTTCTTGTCTGCTTCTCTAACTAATATGTAATCCATTTGCCTTCCCACTCCTCCACTTTCATAGGTTATCAGATTCTTATCCAACTTCTGAAACCAGGTGTTCATACATGCGAATTCAAAACTCCGAGCCATCTCTAATACATACTCCCTATCCTCATTTTTAATTCCAAACCCATGGCCTCCAAGTACCTCCTCATATCCGCCCCTTCTCTTCCCCTGCCATTCATGTCAGCTCCTATGATTAGCTTCTCTTCCTCTTTCACTGTTTTAATAGCAGTCTCAAACTCTTGTGCAAATAATTCTTTTTCTTGTTCATGACAACACATCTTGGAGGCATTAAAATCAAACATCCCAAAAAGATATGTCAACACTATGGATGACAAAGCAATGATGGCCATTCAAACATTGTGGCCACAAATAAAGGTGCATAGCAGTGAAAGCAATAATAAGTAGCATACAAATCCACTACTTATTCTCTTAATTTTTTAGTTTGTTAACCAAATTTGTTCTTTCAAAGATTATAGGAACTCTACAATCTTTATATCTATCTATATACCAAGGCACTGCCCCCAATTTTGGGGGGTAGCCGACATCAAACAAATGAAAAAAGGGGACCTTTCCTCTCTACGCTCCTCCCAGCCTGACGAGAAACTCAACCGAGTTTGGCTGGTACTGCTAGGGTGCCACAGCCCACCCTCTCCCGTTATCCACCACAGATGACGCTTCATAACGCTCTACAATCTAACATGACAAATTCGGAGACAATACAAACCAATAGTTATTTATGTGGATATTCTTTCGGCAAAGCTGGAAGGTAGCCATTAGACTAAAAATGGGAGGTGGCCACCCTCCCTAACTGCTTGAGCGGGTAGGCCGGGGGTGGCTGGGGGTTACCCAGCCACCTCTATATATACTCTCACAACTGTGCGCTACGTCACTTTTGATTGCAGGCAGGACTCTTGGGGGACAGGTGATGGTGGGCCAATTTATATAAATAACTACAGGTTTGTATTAATTATGGAAAAATACAAATTATCTCCAAATTTGTCAATTGTTCCCATACTAACAAACCTTCTGTTATTTATATGGATGACTCACTCTTAGGAGGGTGGAAGTCCTAATTCTGGCATGGACATTGACCCGGTTTTACCTAGTATAGTATATGACTGGTCTAGGGTAAACTCTGACCCCTAGCTAAAATATATAAAGCGAGATTAATAGCTGCCTGAGCAATAAATTGTCATGAGTTATGTACGTCTTATACGAACACATTCCGAGTTTATATAGGAATTAGTTAAGACGTTTCCCATTGCTTACCTCGCGGGAAGCAACGGGGATATGGACAGTATATAAATTTATGACCTGCACTAGGTTACACAAGAGAAGTGATAATTACCTGCAGAGGTTGAAGCCAGCTTGCAGAGGGACCCATGGTGCTGTACCCCAAGGGAGGCGAAGATGAAGAAAGGAAAGCCAGACATCTCTCATTCATCCCAGTCTTGACCTGGATAATAAATGCCCTCAACCAACTGCTACTTGTCCAACAAGAAGACTGAGGTATTCTTGAACCACATGATGAGCAGCCATCACAGGACCGATAGTAAATGTATCGAGTCTCCTGTGGGTCACGTCTTTCAAACAGTGGGCTGTGAATGTATTTTGTCATTTTCACAAGCTCGCTTGTAATACTTGCAACATGGAAAAGTTGTGTTTGGATGTCAGGGACGTACTGATGCCCCTGACATCATGGGCCCTGGATCATCAAGCTGAAGGAGGATCAGGGACTAAAGCTCTTTCGATCACCTGGCGAATCCAGGATGAAAGTGTTTTTAGTGATCCTCCTCTTAACCCTACCGGAGATAACAAAAGATGTTAGTAGGGGCCGTGTTGCTGCAGTGCATTCAAGATAATATCTCAAACTCCTCACTAGGCATACAGTAGTAATAATTGATCTGGGTCATTGGTTACAGAACGGAGACTCGTAATCTGAAAGGGCCCGAATCTAAGGGCCAGTACCCAAGGATTTTGAGTCTTAGCAATAAACTCAGGGACAAAACTGAGCGTCACTTCACCCCATGCCCTTGAATGGGCAATGTCATGAAGTTCACCGACTATCTTTGCCGAGGCTAAAATGAGCAAGAACACCGTCTTCAAAGTGAGGTTTCGGTCAGTTGCATGGCGTAATGGTTTTCAGGGAGGTTCTTTTAAGGACCTCTCAAAACGCGAACCACGATCCAAGTAGGAGGCCTAATCTCTGACTGAGGGCTAGTGATCTCAACTCCGTATGAGTAAAGAAAGTTCCAACGAAGAGGAAATGTCCAATCCTTTCAGCTTAACGGCGAGGCTCAAGGCTGAGCGATAGCCTTTCCCCGCTAAGACTGAAAGGAGCTTTTCCTCCGAAAGGTATACAAGGAACTCCACTATTACTGAGATAAAGGCATCGAGGAGAGATATTCCTTCCCCGACACCAACCACAGAGGATTCTCCATTTTGCCTGGTACACAGTTGTTGAAGACTTACGCAAGTATCTGGACATTCTCTACACAACTTGTCGTGAAGTTGAAGCGACTGCACGTGTCTCTGGAAGACATTTGCGTGTAGTTATCTGAGTAGATCTGGTCGTGGAGGGAGCTCTCGTGGTAGATCTACTAGTAGTTGCAGGAGGTCTGGGAACCAATCTGCATGATGTCATAGCGGAGCTACAAGGGTCTTCATTAGGATTTTGGATACTCTGTTCTTGTTGAGCAGTCTTCTGATCAGACAGAGCGGGGGAAAGGTATACACGCTGATGTAGTTCCACACTTGCTGAAATGCATCTTAGCATAGCCTGAGGGTCCGGGACTGGAGAACAGTACAGTGGAAGCTTGCTGTTCAGAAATGTTGCAAACAGGTTTACAGTCAGGGAACCCATTAAATTCAGGACTTTGTTCGCTATCAGAAGATTCCCATTTGAGGATCTTTACAGCAAGATGGCATAGAGGCTGCGAAAAGGTACCGCCTTGTATGTTTATGTAAGCCTCTACTGTGGTGTTATCACTCATCAACCCCACAGAGTGACTTGCCAGCAACTGTTGGAACTGATGAAGAACTAGGTATGCTGCTCTCATCTCCTGGAGATTTATGTGCTGGTACCTTTCTGACTCTGACCAGAGGCCAGACATCGTGTGATACTGCAAGTGGAGCCCCATGCTTCTTTTCATGCATCTGTGAAGAGTATCAAATCAAGGAGGAGGGACGAGAAGATTCTGGCCCCAACGAAGATTTTCGTCTGCTACCCACTTGTTCCTGAGTAATTGGAACTCGAGTGTCCAGTGGACCGGAGTGTTGGTTCCACACAGACTTTAGCTGCTACTGCAGGGATCTCATCCTGAGGCAGTCGTTTGGAACTAGACGGTGGAAAGAGGTTAGGTGACCTAACAGACTTGACCAACAAGAGGCCGGTAGAGCTTCTTATCTGAGGATGGTGAAGCCATTTCTCTCAGCCTGTGTACTCTTTCGTCTGATGGGAAGACTTTCTGTTGGACGGTGTCTATTATCATACTGAGGTATACCAGTCTCTAAGAAAGCAGTGATGACTTCTCGAGATTTATTAAGACCCCAGATCCTGACAAAACTCAAGAAGCATGTCTCGGTGACAAAGAAGGGTTGTTTCCGAGTCTGCCAGAATCAGCCAATCGTCCAGATATCTGAGGAGACGAATGCTGTTCCTGTGAGCCCAAGATAACACTAGGCACTCTGGTAAAGACCTGAGGTGTTGTCACAAGACCGAAGCATAGAACCTTGAACTAGTATATTTTGTCCTCAAGTATGAACCTGAGATACTTCCTTGAAGATCGATGGATTGGGATCTGGAAGTATGCATCCTTGAGATCCAGAATCCACATAAATTCCCTTGATCGAACCGCCTGAATAACCAAGTCTGCCGTCTCCATTCTGAACTGAGCCTGTTGAACAAACTTGTTCGGGGGGGAGAGATCGATGACTGGTCTCCACCTCTAGTCGCCTTTTCCACTAAAAAAAATTTGACTGTAAAAGCCTTGAGACCCAGCCACAATCTCTTGGAGAGCGCCCTTCTGCAGCATGGTCTGGACTTAGGCCCTGAGGGCCAGCTCCTTTGCGGATCCCTTCGCACAAAAGCTTAAGTGTACTGGATCCCGAGTCAGAGGCGGGAGAGATTGAATGAACGGGACGCGATAACCTATGGCGACCACTTAAATTGTCCAGGGGTCGGCCCCGTGAAACTGCCACCTCTGCTAGGAGCACTGCAGGCATCCTCCCACATGTGGTAGGTGAAAAGAAATGCCATTCCTAGTGGAAGTGACCCCCTTAGCCACTGACTTTCACTCCCTTCTTTCCTCTGAAGGACTTGTTCCCTTTCTTGCCTTTGGACTGAAAGGGCCGTTTAGACACCTTGGTAGGTCCGGAGGACCTATTAGTTGAGGGATGAGAAGAAGCAGCCTGCTGACCATGGGAAGACTGGAAAGGCCTTTCATAGGGTCTTGATCCCATGGCCCTATGGAGGAGAGAATTGTTTGACAATTTCCTCCCAATCTCCTTTAGAACAAAGAGAGAAGAACCCTCAAGGGTGGAATTCCTCAACCAGGAGACTTCCACCTTCGGCACCTGTTTATGGAATTTCCCAATGGCGGTATCCTTTCTTTTGAGGATAGAGTTTGCCCTCAAGTTGACAATATGGTGCGATAAGAACAAGAGCTCAGATACATGATAAAAGGAAAGACTCTAAAGACTTCCTAGCAGACTCCTTAGAAAGATCGTGGGAGCGCACCATGAAGCCCAAGGACCACAACCATTGGTCGAGCCATGAAGCAGCCTGCATGGTGCACTTCACACCTTTCTCTATGTTGAGGAGCTCAACTGCCGAGAGGGAGGCCCTCTGAAAAACGAGGGTTTAAGTCAGGAGACCCTTCGTCAGAGACTCCACCGAAAGGTCAAGGGACATGGTCGACTGCAGTTCTCCCTTGATCTTGTAATACTTCCTTTGCAGGACAAAAGGAAGAGGCAAAAACCTAGAGGAGGAGCCTGCCCTCAAGGAACTGGATGTTCCGGCTATCTGGGCGATAGCCTTCCTTTTGGCGGCCATCAGGCCTTTGAACCAGGGCAAGACTGCACTGATTCTAAGGGGCTTCTGGGTCTCGAAGATTTTGTCGAGAACCATATCCTTCCTCTCCTGGGTGGTGGTACCAGGAGTTGACAGCCCCTTGATGGCCCTCAGGCAAGAGAGAACCTGCCAAAAGGTATGCTCCGACACTTATTTCTCTTGTCCCGAGTGAAAATTCGGACTAGCTGCTCTCGGAAGATTTTCATCGTCCATGTCCAATGGCTCATCTACCTCCAGGCTCACGTTCAGAGCTTAGGGTAGGTTGGGGTAGTCAACAGAATCGATCGAGGGACCCGCCACGGGACCTTCTGTGTGCCTTTGCCAAAAGGGCTTCCCTTAAAGCGGCATTCTTAGGCTTGGTTTTGGTGTCTTTAGATTCCCTTCGCACAGGGAAGTGTTCCTCCAAGATGTTGGAAGGAGGAACTTGCGAGGGTTTTGGGACACCAATAGACGATACCTCAGCAGTAGAAGCCATAGGCTCTTCCTCAGGTGAAGGTAAGGAAATAGGATGCTAGTCCAGAGGCATTACCTCAATTTCTCGAGGGTTGAAGGGGTGGACCGAGATCTCCCTTGGAGAGCCAATGTCCCTACTTGTTCTAGGATGGATGAAATCGGTGTGCGGTTGAGTTACGCCTCTCATCCTTCTCTTATGCCTCTTTGTCATGCTCTCCCTTGCCTTCACTAGAGTAAATGGAAGGTTAGCTATACAGTATAAGAATCAGAAGGAGGCAACTCAGCACAAGATTGAGGAGATCTTTGTGCCTTGTCTGACAATGGTCTTCTTCTAGGGTCAAGACTCCTAAGAGATGGACTTGAAGAAGACTCCAAGGGAATTCATGGAGTAGCTCTGACTGGAACAGTCAAAGGCTGTGACGGTGGAGGAGCCACATCCAAGGACTTCTGCAGGGTAGACGGGAAGGTACTCACCCATGCAGGGAGTTCAGAGGCTTCTGGGCTTCCCTTGAGAAACTTAAAGGAGAACGTCCTCTAGGGGGAATCTTAGAGGGAGCCTGCGTAGACATAGGGAAGAGTCTTTGAGGCAACAGATGCTCCTTCGACAGATGAGGAGGACGGTCCGAGCTCTTTCTTTGTAGGGGGTGCAGAAACAGTCTAAAATCGACCATACCTGCAAAACATCTGCAAGGGAAAATAGCTCCCCGGTGGCTGGAGGTGAAGTTGTTCCTCGAGGGGAAACAACTAACCCCCAGTACCCCAGAGTTGCCAAGGAGTTAGACGGTCTGTGCTCTTTCTCAATCGCCCCTTGGAAGAGTGCAAACGAGAAGGAGCTTTAGAAAGAGATTTGGGGTTGCGAGAGGAAGAAGAACGCGCTTTCCTCGCCCCTGAGGATGAAAGATCGAGCTTAGCTGCCTTCTTCCTGCGCAGTCCAAATTTCTCCCATTGGGAGGCAGGCCACTCCCTACACTCTACATAGGGCGAACCCTCCCCGCAATGATGCCCTCTACATGAAGGAAACAGAGAGTGCGGGTCAGTATTCAGCAATGACATAAAGGTACCGCAAGCAGTACCCTCGCGCCAAGGACAGGTCTGCATGAAGGCGATCAGAAAAAGCAAGCACACCTGAAAAGCGGAAGAACGATTATAATGTGCAATGACAGCCTTGGGAGGAGAGAGAGGAGATGTCCACTCTCTACTGAGCCAAAAGAAAAAATGACGTAGCTCACAACTGTGAGAGTATACTCCCAGCTTACTCGCTCAAGCGGTTAGGCAGGGTTGCCACCTTGCATTTTTAGTCTAATGGCTACCTTCCAGCTTTACCAAAAGAATATCCACATGAATAATGGAAGGTTTGTTAGTATGGGAACAAACTAATTTCAATTTATTAACTATGTGCGAACTACCAACTTTGGCAGAGTACATTCATTCCAAATTCCTTTTCTATTTAGCTATTAGCATTATCTTTTTCTAACCATCTAGTCTTCTGTATTCCAAACAAAGTGCAAATGAGAGAAAGGCCAGGTTGAATGTGCCAGCAAGATCTTTCACTAAGTGAGCCACCTTTCATTCTCTATGGTACATTATCTACTGTAGTAGCAAAGGATAGACTATGAGGTTATGGTGAAGAAACCTTCCTGTTATCTAAGGTACTATTTCTTGGTATTTTAAATATCTAGATACTGTGAATGAAAGCTTTATTATGTAAATTACATATTTCTAAAAGAATTCTAACTTTTTTCCCGGTTGTTTTCTATAGAACCTTAAATATGAAGTATATTTTCCTCGTTAATAAATGAAACAACACATTTTGCTACCAAGAATACAGAAATACGAAAGTAATAACGTAAGTCCTACTGTGCATTACATGAAGTTAGTGACATACTTTACGACCAAATATATATCAATGATCACATACTTAAAAAACTATGAAAATCAAATTATTTTTCATATCACAAGATCACAACACATTACTGTACATATTGTAATGCTCAACCCCACTTGTCCTCCTTATGCTTCCATGCATTTCAAACCATTGTTAATCAAGTTATAAAATTCAAATGTTGCAGGATATACAGAAAAGACCAATCCTTTACACAATTTTGGGTATAAGAGAACTTACCTTGATGGCTCTTTTGGGTGTCTCCACTAAAACTGGTGGTAAAACTCCTTTATAGAGAGAAAAAATACCTTCATTTTTAGTCATCTTCCTCATGCAATCATAGACTGATGTGTAGTAATGAGGATCATTGGGGTTTCCAGTTGTCTGGATCTGGAACCTTGTTTTCACAACATCTAAGGGGTGCATTATACAGATTTCTGTGAAACCTAAAGTAAAGAAACAATTATAAATATAAAATATATTCCTATAGCATTGAAAAGGAAATTAAATACATTAAAATAACTTATTTGTAAATAAATTGTATTTTTCCTGATTTTACAAACCTTTTTCTTAGCTTTACAAACCTGAGTCCTTTACTTTAGGAGTGGGAACAGCTACTGAATCATTAAAAAGGTAAAAGATAGTTGCTTAAAGACAGGTGGTGTGAGGGAAAGCCCAGCCCACCTGCCTGTCACAAACCACCTTCTTTTGACCTTAGGTCAACTGAGAGGAGCAGTCGATATAGGAAATGTGATTTAAAGAACTCGGGTTTGCATCGCTTGGAAAAATAAAACATTTTTTCCTATGCATATGCATAACTTTCATCCTTTAAAACAGGACACTCATTCTTTCACTTTCCTGCATATTTAATTTTTCCTGGTCCTGTATGAGAGCAAGGAGGGCAACTTCAACCACCTCTTTATAGCTCCACATACAGATGTAGAAGCTGTTAGGTCCTCAATCAGTACTGGCTTAAAATAGATCCTGTACTAGGTACAGAAAACTACCTCTCTAACAGGGAAAGGACACCAGAAGGGTCAAACCGGGCACATCACGAGAAATATTTGGTAAGACACGGACCAATCTTGCCCTCTATAAGAGGATGGAGGAGTTAGTTCTTGGCAGACATAGTCAATAAGAAAGGTGTTCCTTCAAAGTACTTGCCAGAATCAGATATCCAACCAACATGTATTAGTTATGGCAGATACATTCCCTTAAGAGGAAATGAGAGAGGTAAAAGAGCTGGCCATTCTACCTATTATCCAGACTAATGCCAAATACTTCCTACTTTTTCAACTACAGTTGTGGTTTAACTATACTCAATTTTTTTAACCCTGGATAGGTACGCTCCTCGGACACCCCTTTAAGGGTATACTCGGACGCGAACGACCCCGACGGCAAAAAAAATTCTTGAAAAATCAGTTTTTGCAGTAACCTCCTTTTTTTTTGCCAAAAAAAACTTCAATGAATGCTTAAAACAACTGTAAAAATAAATACTACTCATCTGCAGAAAAACTATTTATTATAAATATTTTAAAAAATTAAGTAGAAAAAAAAAAGACCTGACATAAAAATTCATAAAAAAAAAGTTTATACATATATACGCAAATCCTTTTAGGAATTGATTCTTGAATGTTTAGGACACATCTTGATGTATTTTGGATGAAGTCAGACCCATGGAGGTGAAGATCTGAAATGAGAAAAAAAGGGTAACTTTTTTTGGCCAAAAAAATTTGTCCAAATTTCATGAATTTTTCTGGGTACCCAAATGAAATAGGAAGTGGCTAATTTTTTTAGGGAATAAACATATGTTATCCTAGAATAGAAATATGTAAAAAAATCTTCATTATTTTGTAAATTACATTTATATCAGGGGCCATATCTAAAGGTAATTTTTTGAGTACTTAGAAATTTCGTAAAAAAATACATATATTTAATATATAATATGATATTCATGCAGGTAAAAATATACCAAAATATCACAAATTCTATAGGGAACAAGAATATATATAGATAGGGCAACTTACGCTTCGGATATGTCCACAAAATGGCCGCCAACCACACTGACTCAGACTCCCTAATCTGCCACTTGAAATGTAGGAAGGGTATGTCAATTTCAAGGTGTTATTTACTAATCTAATTATTATTGGATATGCATAAAAATTGTATGGTGGGTTGCTGGATAATTGTCGATTATTTTACGACTATAAAATTAAAATTCTGGCCCAAAAAAATTTTTTTGAAGGGAAATAAAATCGGAAAAAAAAAATGTAAAACAATATAATATTTTAGCTAAAAAAAATTGATGATATTCAATCAAAAAAGAAGTAAACAAAATTTTCCGACAAATAAACATCTAGAGGAATCATTACTCTGTGATAGTTCCTTAGTACGTAGTAATTTTGAAAGAATTGGGAAAAAACGAAAAAATGGCAATCACTGGAAAATCGAACACATACCTATATATACGCCATATCTGGCTAAAAAAAAGATAGGCATGGGTAGCCAGATCATCTAGAAACACTTTCCAACACTATAAAAATATAAGTTTTGCGACACTACTTGCCAATTCCTTACGGTAACATGACTAAGCAAAAAAAATGCAAAACAAATAAAAAGGGGCACTCGCGGAAAAATGGCTAACATTCTAATATACGGCATTTCAGAAATAAACAAAAAATCAGCCACGTGCTAGGCAAACCATCAAGGCACATTTTCCGACAAATAAACATCTAAATGAATCATTACTTTGTGATAGTTCCTTAGTACGTAGTAATTTTGAAAGAAATGGGAAAAAACGAAAAAATGGCAATCACAGGAAAATCGAACACATACCTATATATACGCTATATCTGGCTAAAAAAAAAAAAGATAGGCATGGGTAGCCAGATCATCTAGAAACACTTTCCAACACTATAAAATTATAAGTTTTGCGACACTACTTGCCAATTCCCTACGGTAACATGACTAAGCAAAAAAATGCAAAACAAATAAAAAGGGGCACTCGTGGAAAATTGGCCATTCTAATATACGGCATTTCAGAAAAAAAAATTTCAGCCACGTGCTAGGCAAACCATCAAGGCACATTTTCCGACAAATAAACATATAAATGAATCATTACTCTGTGATAGTTCCTTAGTACGTAGTAATTTTGAAAGAAATGGGAAAAAACGAAAAAATGGCAATCACAGGAAAATCGAACATACTTATATATACGCCATATCTGGCTAAAAAAAAAAATAGGCATGGGTAGCCAGATCATCTAGAAACACTTTCCAACACTATAAAAATATAAGTTTTGCGACACTACTTGCCAATTCCTTACGGTAACATGACTAAGCAAAAAAATGCAAAACAAATAAAAAGGGGCACTCGCTGAAAAATGCCCAACATTCTAATATACGGCATCTCAGATAAAAAAAAAGACATGCGCGTGTTAGCCCAACGATCAAGGCATACTTTCTAACACATAAACATGAAAAAAAAAATCAATAATATACGGCAATTCCTTACTACGTAGTAAATTTTTACAAATATTGAAAAAAAAACAGAAATTGGTCACCGCAGTTAAATACCCAATATACCAATAACTACGTCGTATCTGACAAAAACAAAATCACGCATGGGTAGCCAGATCATCTAGACACACTTTCCAACACTAAAAAAGCAAAAGTTTTACGACACTATTTGGCAATATCTTACGGAAAAATGACTTGGCAAAAAAATGAAAAAAAATGAAAAAGGGGCACTCGCGGTAAAATGCCCGACATTCTAATATACGGCATCTCAGATAAAAAAAAAGACATGCACGTGTTAGCCCAACCATCAAGGCATACTTTCTAACACATAAACATGAAAAAAAAAATCAATAATATACGGCAATTCCTTACTACGTAGTAAATTTTTACAAATATTGAAAAAAAAACAGAAATTGGCCACCGCAGTTAAATACCCAATATACCAATAACTACGTCGTATCTGACAAAAACAAAATCACGCATGGGTAGCCAGATCATCTAGACACACTTTCCAACACTAAAAAAGCAAAAGTTTTACGACACTATTTGGCAATATCTTACGGAAAAATGACTTGGCAAAAAAATGAAAAAAAATGAAAAAGGGGCACTCGCGGTAAAATGCCCGACATTCTAATATACGGCATCTCAGATAAAAAAAAAAGACATGCACGTGTTAGCCCAACCATCAAGGCACACTTTCTAACACATAAACATGAAAAAAAAATTAATAATATACGGCAATTCCTTACTACGTAGTAATTTTTACAAATATTGAAAAAAAAACAGAAATTGGTAACCGCAGTTAAATACCCAATATACCAATAACTACGTCGTATCTGACAAAAACAAAGTCACGCATGGGTAGCCAGATCATCTAGACACACTTTCCAACACTAAACAAGCAAAAGTTTTACGACACTATTTGGCAATATCTTACGGAAAAATGACTAGGCAAAAAAATAAAAAAAAATGAAAAAGGGGCACTCGCGGTAAAATGGTCCTCGTGGTGATGAACGACATTTTAACTAAAAAAAAAAATCATGCACATGGTAGCCAAACAATCCACCAAGACTTTCCACAACTGATAACCTATACAAGTTGCACCATTCTACGACAATTTCATAATACGTAATAACTTTGATAATTATGCAAATTACCTTAGAAGGGTAAACTCGGTCGCGCTCGACCCCGACGCGTCTCAGAAATCGGGGAAGGAGTACAGCTACAGCAATGCACATCTGGACACTACTAGAGCGTGTAGGCGAGACACCTCCTGCAGGTCGATCACCCACAAAGTCAGTCACGGGGGTGAGTCACGTGAGAAAAACCTGTTTTTTTTTGACGCTCGGGGTCGCGAACGACCCACCGTACCTATCCAGGGTTAATGAGGCGCATTTGCACTAACTTGCAGCGGTGCCCTTTTAGCTCGGAAAAGTTTCCTGCTCTCTGATTGGTTAGAATTATCTTGTCCAACCAATCAGTGATCAAGAAAAATTTCCGAGCAAAAAGGGCCCGCCTGCGAGTCGGTGCAAATCTGCTACACTAAAAAAGAATTGACTATAGTAGTAGTAATAATAATAATAATAATAATAATAATAATAATAATAATAATAATAATACATTACCTGTGGGCAACATCTACAGTATAAGGTACACAGAGGTTAAGGTATAATATTCCATTATGTTCAGAAACTTTGTTTTCTCAAAAGATGTGCTCATCTTAACTGCTTATTTCAAGTTTTAAGAAACCAATAAGTTTGAAATGGGATGTCATTCCTTGGGCAATGGAAGAGGGATGGTGGTGTAATGTATATTGGGACAAAATATCCCGGTTCTAATTAATCGTGCTATGACTTCGGATGTCTTAACATTCAGGTCATAAAGGTTTGTAGCAGGTATAAAAGATTCTATTTGTGTTCCCTCTATCAGAATCCAGACTTAGATGATGCTGTCTTGTCTTCTTACCACTATGGTTGAAATGCTAAGATGATAAAAATGCCTCTTTTGTGTTTGTTAGTGATTACAATTCTCACCTTAGGGAGTGGTTTAAATTTTGATTCTTCTATTGACTTCCATGACTCAAGAACTTTTGACTTTGTCTCTGAATCAGGGTGTGAACAAATCATAAGTGAGGCTACTCTCAGGTCTGGTAATTGCTTGGACCTAGTATAACCCGATTCCTCTAGTGTTATAACACGCAAAGTTAGTCCTACAGTTGGGACGTCTGATAATGCCTTGGGTTCAATAGTAATCAAGATTGAGCAGCCTATCCCTAATGTCAGACTCTTGAAAAATATATATAAAATCTCAAACACACTGGAATAGCATTTTGAGTGATCTTTTACATCTGGATTGGTCACACTTGAATAAAGTGGTTAAGCATGTTGTTCTCTTAAATGGATATCTGGTAAACATAGTTAATAAGAGTATTCCTCTTATGTTAAAATACCGATTCATGGAAAAACCCTGGTTCAGTGATGATTGGAGTTGTGCTTATTTGGAGAAACAAGAAAAATCAACTTTGGAAGTGAGAGATCATATTTGACTTATGAAAACTATGCTCAGCTAAGAGCAGTTGTAGATACAGTTTATGCTTCAACCCAAAAGGAATACAATTTGATCATATGAAAATATTTATGTTACAACACAGGAACATGAATGGTAGGCTACCCTTAAATCTACCTTCTTTGGCGTAGACTTAATATTTACTCCTTTGCTTAAACCAGATGGCTTTGTCACTCACCGTCAAAAGACAAAGTCAACCTTTTTGCTTCATGTACTTGACAGTAAGCAAAGTAATAAGAAATTCAATCATCCTCATTCCTGTTTTCCTTTAGCTAAACTAACTAGTTCTGGTTTTCAGGCCCGCGAAATTAAAACAATTTAACTGGACTTCATACCTGTTTTTTTTTTTTTTTTTTTGTTAAGGCAGCTCATTTCTTAACTACTAAATTGTCTGTTATTTTTCACATGCTAGCAAGAAGAGGTTCTTCATGATATTGTTGAATCTGCAATATTACTCCATTATTTTGTAAATGTTTGCAGTAGCTCTAGCCTTGTTGATTAGCACTCATTTTCTATAACTTATACATCATCTAATGTTTTTTAGTTTTTTTGGGGAATTACAATACATATAAATAGGTATGCTGAAGGTAATCATCTGTTAATAGTTTGCAATTTGGCTTTTGTAAAAAAAAACTTGGAGCATGTGATGCTCTTCTTAGAATTTCCAATGCTGTACTGAAATCCCAAACTTGAAACATATGGGAGTAAGTGGGTCTTTTCTTAGCAACACTAACGAATTTTCAAGTAATATATATTAACAGGAAGTTGTTGATGAGCACCATAGTGACTATAGGAATGAAATGTCCAGTATTCCTCAGGATGGTGTTCTTGGCAATTTAATTTTCATACTATATGTCAAATATTAATATCATGTTGTGCAAAATTAGTCATTCATTTAGTCATGCCTTTAGTAATTTGCTGTTAACCGTTTTCTTTTAGTAATTTTCTAAGTTGGCGTTCCAAAATTATTTCGCTCACAGTCTCTTGTATTTATTTCTATATATTTTAATGATTTGATCCTTAATTAATTGCTAAATAGTATACACAAATTATAAGACATTATTCTTAGTTTATTTGAGATCAGTGAACGTTATTTTCTCTGATGATTTTAAATGTTATTGTTTGTACAGTTTGTGGTTTTCGGAGAGGAAATTAAAGAGAAGAAGAAGGGGCCGCGTCTGATTCAACCCTTAAAAGTTACTGTCTATACCTTTAGTGATTCTAGTAATGTCCCCATAGTGGTCATTTGGTGCCCAGACCCGGGATTAGAACTATTAGTACCCGGTAAGAACTATCAGTAACTTTTTAGAAACTGCACCCAGTGATATAGTTAGAATGGAGCAGTTACATAGGGCAAAGGCAGCGGCTGAGGGCTGGGTGACTAGAGTTAGTAATAGAATAGAGGACTTACTAGTACGAGACCCACCTCCTACCTCAAGCGATTTAATAGAAGCTCTAGAAGAGATGGATAAAAGACTCTTTAAACTAGAAGAAGTGCAGGATAAATTAGAAATGCTACTCGAACCCGAGGAATTAGAAAATTACTTGGAACAAGCAGATCGTGCACGGCTTAGGGCTAGGCAGACTAGGCTGAGATGTGCAAATAGGCTTAAAGATATTTCGGCAGCAGGTATCAGTGATGACGACCGTGGAAGTTCTGCAAGTACAGCATCCATTCATGCAAGGCTGCCAAAACTAGAATTACCAAGATTTGATGGCGAAATAACCCAATGGCAGAGTTTCTGGGACCAGTTTTCGTCCCACATAGACAACACAGAGTTACCAGTCATTAGTAAGTTGACCTACTTGTTATCCCTGTTAGACGGTCCTGCCAAGGATGTGGTGCAAGGCGTGCCACACACCAGTGCCAGCTATAGAACAGTTGTCGACTTACTCAAGGAAAGATTTGGCAAGTCTGTGTGCATTATTCATGCTCATGTCCAAGCTCTTCTTTCCCTTCAAGTACCTGTCAACCAAGGTAAGAGCTACACAAAACAACTTTGGAGACTTCGGGATGAAGTCATAAAGCGTACAAGAAGCTTAGATGCCCTTGGAGTAACAGGCAAGCAGTGTGAGGTTCTCCTAACCCCTATAATTGTGTCTCGGCTTCCAATGGAGTTGAGGCTACAATGGTCAAGAGAGTGTAGTGGCCATGAAAGTGATCTTGAATGGTTGTTAGAGTGGCTTAAAAGGGAAATAGAAGTGCTAGAAAGAAGTGAGATGTACAGAAAAAATATCCCAGCTTCTGGGCCTCATGGTAGAAATGAGGAAAGAAAGAATATTAATAGTAAAGATGGCAGAGATAATTTGTATACAACCTCTGCCTTACATGCGGTTTCTCAAAGTGAAGGTTCAAATTGTGTTTTTTGTACGAAGCTAAACCATAAATCTGAAAGGTGTCATAAGTTTTTAGCATTGGATGGGCAGCAGAGGTATGACAAGATAAGAGAATTAGGTGTTTGTTTTAAATGTTTGAATAAGGGCCATATTTCTAAAAATTGTAAGGTAAGGTGTACTAAGTGTCAAGGTGGCCATAATGTAGTAATGTGTGGCATTAAGGTGAATATGGCCCCCCAAACAAGTGTAGAAAATGGAGATCACGTGGCACCTCCCTCAGCTAGTATGTTGTCAGGCCACTATAGTAATAAGACTGTATTACAAACGGCTAAGGTAAAGGTAATGAATAATAAGGGAGGTTTTGTCACTGCTAAATTGTTGTTCGATAGTGGTTGTGATCGCTCTTATGTTAGTAGTAAGTTTAAAGAAATTTGTAAACCTGAATGGGTTACTAGGACTGAAGCCCCTTACAGTAGCTTTGGTGGGCATAGCTCTGGTAAGGATATAGAAAGTAATGTTTACAAGTTAAATGTCTTGGATAATAAAGGTAAAATTATTCCTATTTTTGCTGCAAGTATTCCAAAGATATGTAACCCCTTAGTTAGACCAGTAGTTCCAACCCACATCCTAGATGCTTTTAGTCATTTAGATTTAGCAGATGACTTTGATGATAGTTCTCTTTTAGAGATAGATATTCTTATAGGTTTGGATTACTACTGGAGCCTCATGAATCCTAAAGATGCTGTACAGGTGGGGAAAACTGTTGCCATGAGTTCAGTGTTTGGTTGGGTTTTATCGGGAAATGTTGGCAAGGGGTGTAATTTTACTAAGGTTGTAAGTACGTCTTCATTAGCAGACTTTGCGTCCTCATTTCCCCAGCTCCTAAGTATATCAGGGGTATCCGATGCTGATATGTCATATTTTTGGGATTTAGAAACTATTGGTATTACTAGTAAGGAATGTAAAGAAGATATCAAGGAAAGTGTAGTTCAAGAGTTTGAAGATAAAATAGATTTTGTAAATGGCAGGTATGAAGTTCAGTTACCATGGAAAAATAACAGCATTAAGGATTCACTGATGAGTAATGTAAATCAAGCAATGAAGAGATTAAATAAGCTTTTGGTTAGATTTGAGAAAGATGAAGATTTAAAGGATGCGTATATGAAGGTTTTTGATGAATATGAGTCCTTGGGGATAATTGAGGAAATTCCCTCCGAGGACTTGGTGTCACAGGGACCCATTTATTACATGCCTCATAGACCTGTCGTTAAATTAAATAGCAGCACTACAAAGATACGTCCAGTTTTTGATGCTTCTGCTAAGGGGCCTAATGGAATCTCGCTTAATGATTGCATGTTGACAGGTCCTTCTCTAAACCCAGATTTAGTAGAGATATTGATTAGATTTAGACGTTGGCCGTACGTGATCTCTGCTGATGTTGTTAAGGCCTTTTTACAAATTAATGTTCACAGTCAGGACAAAAAGGTCCATAGATTTTTGATGCCAGGTAAAGATGGAGTAAGACATATGAGATTTAATAGAGTTGTTTCTGGCAACACCTCAAGCCCCTTTCTACTAAATGTTGTTGTTAAACACCATTTAAGCAATTACTCAGAATGTGAAGCTGTTCAAGATTTAAAAAGAGATATGTACGTGGACAATTGGTTTAGCGGAGCTGATACTGTAGAAGAAGTAGCAACTAAATTTAAGACAGCATATGATATTATGGCTGATGCTAATATGTCCCTTGAAAAGGTTTCTTCCAATAGTGTAGTAATTGCTTCTAAATTTAAGGACAAAATGCAAATTTTGAGTGATGATGAAATTAATATGGTGCTAAGTCTTAAATGGTCAAATTATGATGATAAATTTTCTTATTTTGGTCTTCATCTGGGTCCTGATTTTGAAATTTCATATACAAAGAGAACTGTCTTGAGTTTGATAGCTAAGGTGTTTGATCCTTGTGGGTTTATCAGCCCCTTTATAATGTATGCAAAAATAATATTCCAGGATATATGGAAGTTGGGTATTTCTTGGGATGACAAGTTGCCAGATGAATTAGAGAGAAAATTCAAGAAATGGATTGATAGTACTAGATACTTTAGTTCCCTAGCTATAAGGAGATGTTATTTTACAAATGTACCTTGGAAGAGTATTGAACACATTGAAATACATGGATTTGGAGATGCCTCTGAGAAGGGATTTGGTGCATGTGTATACTTAAGGGTGTGTCTTGAAAATGATTGTCAATCTTCACTTGTCATGTCTAAAGCCAGAGTAGCACCAATTAAGAAACTTACCCTTCCTAAATTGGAATTAATGGGAGCCTTATTGTGTGCTAGATTGGTAAGATTTGTCGAAAGGGCTCTGGATTTTAAGATCAAACCTGGGATTGTATGTTGGACAGATTCCACTATAACTTTAGGATGGATAAGGAGTGATTCAGTGACAAGGGATGTGTTTGTTAACAACAGAGTTAGAGAAATTCAGCACTTGACACCTCCCAGTCACTGGCATCACTGTAGTGGGTCAAATAATCCTGCTGACTTGATGACTAGAGGGTTATTAGCGGAAAAGCTTATTGGAAATAACCTTTGGTTTAGTGGTCCTTGTAATTTGTCGGATCCTACATTTAGTATTCAGGACGGTGATAACTCCATTATTGTTAATGAGACTGTAAATTATGAATCTGAAGACCATCTAGTATGCTTAAGTGTCCAGACTGCAACTCCCATGTTTGATGTTGAAAAATACAATAATCTTAATAAGTCAATAAGAATTGTTGGGTATGTTCAAAGGTTTATGAGCAATTGTAAAGCAAAAGGTTCAGGGGTTGCTGTGAATACTGGTGGTTTTACTACTGAAGAATTAGATAAGGCTAAAGCAAGGTTGATTTATGTAGTGCAAAGAGAAGCTTTCCCCAGTGAAATCCAAGCTTTGTCTGATCAAAGGTTGATTCCTAAAAATTCTAAATTAAGAAAACTGGATCCATTTATTGATGATAAAGGTATTGTGAGGATAAAGGGTAGACTTCAGTTTTCTGACTTGAGTTATGAGTCAAAACACCCAATCATTCTTCCTAAAGGACATTTCTCCAAGCTTTTAGTACAGTTCCAACATAAGTTTCTAAAACATGCTGGTGTAAACAGCATTGTTTCATCATTAAGATCTAGTTTTCATGTAACTGGTGTAAGAAGAATGGCTAAGACTGTTGTACGGGAATGTCTAGATTGTTGCCGGCACGATAGCCGTCCTTGTAGTCAACCTGCTGCCCCATTGCCTGATTTGAGGGTTACTCCAGCACCTCCCTTTGCAGTTACAGGTATAGATTTTGCAGGGCCAGTATTTAGTGCTGATTATCCAGGAAAGAAATTATATATGTTGCTTTTTACTTGTGCTATAGTTAGAGCAGTGCATCTGGAACTCACGGAGTCCATGTCATTGGTCGATTTCATGCAGGCTCTACGGAAATTTGCTGCTCGTCGAGGTATTCCGAGCGTAATTTATTCCGATAATGCCAAAACCTTTGTCGCAGCCTCCTCGGAAGTGCAGAAGGTATTTGGACACTTAGCACCTAAATGGAGGTTTAACGTACCAAGATCACCATGGTGGGGAGGTTGGTTTGAGAGACTTGTGGGGTCGGTTAAAATAGCCTTGAAAAAGACTTTGGGAATTAGATATGTAAGTAAGAAGGAATTAGAGACTACTCTTGTAGAAATTGAGGCAAGCATAAACTCTCGACCTCTGACCTTTGTGAGTGATGAGCCAGACTTTGAACATTATCTTACCCCTTCTCATTTTATTCTTGGTAGGAATATAACTTCTAAACCCCCTGTTGACATTGAACCATATGTTGTAACTCCAGATGATCTACGTGATAAGAGAAGAAATTGTAAATAAAAGGTTGGAACAGTTTTGGAGTGTGTGGAGGAAAGATTACATAGCAAATCTATCCCCTGTAGTTAAGGGGTTTAACCAAAAATGTAGATTGAATGTTGGTAGCACTGTGCTTGTTAAAGAAGATCATATGCCCAGATTACAGTGGCCTATTGGAGTTATTGTAAATGTATACCCTGGAAGGGATGGGTTGATTCGCAGTGTTGATGTAAAAACTAGGAAAGGTATTGTTAACAGATCAATACAAAGACTTCATGATTTGGAGATCAATGCTCACTTGAACCCTGGTTTAAATAATCTTTCTGTGGAAGTCCCTGAACATGTAAATGACAATTCTGAAATGAATATTGATGTAATAGATGATAAGACAGCTGAACAGAATCCTAATGGAAATACTGTTGTTGATGGTAACATGTATTCTAAGAAGGGTCGCCAAATTAAAAGACCTCACAAATTAGATTTGTAAATGACTTGTTTGAAGAATTTGAGTTGTATTGTGACTTCAGTTGATGGTACAGTATGTTATAACTTACAGGCTTGTTATTGTTCCTATGTTAGGATGGGTTGTCCAAATAAATATCCAGACACCCACTCATGTCCTTAGTGTGAAACTTGTTAAGATAAGTGCCTTCGCCCTTATGGTGGGGAGAATGTCAAATATTAATATCATGTTGTGCAAAATTAGTCATTCATTTAGTCATGCCTTTAGTAATTTGCTGTTAACTGTTTTCTTTTAGTAGTTTTCTAAGTTGGCGTTCCAAAATTATTTCGCTCACAGTCTCTTGTATTTATTTCTATATATTTTAATGATTTGATCCTTAATTAATTGCTAAATAGTATACACAAATTATAAGACATTATTCTTAGTTTATTTGAGATCAGTGAACGTTATTTTCTCTGATGATTTTAAATGTTATTGTTTGTAAAGTTTGTGGTTTTCGGAGAGGAAATTAAAGAGAAGAAGAAGGGGCCGCGTCTGATTCAACCCTTAAAAGTTACTGTCTATACCTTTAGTGATTCTAGTAATGTCCCCATAGTGGTCACTATACATGCATGATCTGTAGTTTGACCGAAAAAAAAAGCTTGTTATATATTCAGATAAAGCTACTCTATTTGCAACAATTCCATTCCCTATGGTGACTAATCCCTTGTTAGAAATATAGCTAGATTTAGTGCTTTGTCCAAATTATGGGGGATGAAGTGTAACCCTAACAATACTTAGAGTATGAATGACAAGGACAGTGGCTCCTCAACATCCAGATCTTTGCATTGATGATGTCTCTTTAACTATATACAATTAACTTGTAATTCTAAGCGTGATTCTAGTTTGCAAATTTACTTTTGAGGAACGTGTCGGATCTGTTTCTTCTTAAAATCCACAAAAAATGGGATATTGATGAAGTGGATATTTCTCTCTGTTACCGTGGATATTACTCTCTGTTACCATTATTCAGTTAGTTCTTTGTGCATGTAGCATAACATTTTTCATAATTTAGACCATCCTTTGCATTCAGATCTTCCCAAACTGTACTATATTGTACATATGGGTTGTACTGGATATTCAGTTAATTCTAAGTCTTTCCTTTTCTATCATAAGTCTGAATATTACACAATATTCTAAAAGTTTTACTCCATCTGTGAACATATTGTGGAATGATTTTCCTAATCTGGTGGTTGAATCAGTGGGACTTCAGATATTCTAAGTAGTTGCAAATGCTTCTCTATTGAACAGGTTAACATAAGCCTCATTCACAGTTTACATATGACTGTTCTACAGTATTCCAATGGTGTTGCTGATCTTTACTTTTTAACGACACAAACATCGTCAAAGTCATGACTCCCAAAAAGACTGATGGACATCCATGACGACAAATTTTTTTTTTCTTAAATATTAACTAAAAAGGATACAGTGTACCTCAGCATAAAATAGGCCTAAAGTAAGCTAGTGTTAGGGCCTAATTTTATTTTTTCTTTATTTCCTGGCTATTGGTGTTTACTTGGTCAAAATTTTTTTATTTTACAAGCAATTTCTCTTGTATGTTACATAAGATTTCTTGCGACAAATTGGAAAAAAGCGTCGTTGACACAATTTATTTAGGATGAAAATCCTACAAACCTCTATTTCTTATTTTTTATATATATATATTTTTTTTGGCAAATACTTACGTCTGTGTAGACAGCGTTTGAATTTCATCAGCCACATAACTCCAAATTTATCATATTAAGATAATTTTTATTGCAATTCCAATTATGTTGCCATAAAATATGACCTTTTTGAAAAGACTAACCTAAAATTAACACTATAGCTCAAATACCAAGGTTGCTAGAGCAATTTGAAAATTCTATTTAAATTTTTAGGTAGCGTCCAGGGTGGGTGCAACAAGACTTGGTTGTCTAAGAATTAATATATTCTTTTTTTTTTTCTTTACTTGCGGCTATGTATTTTATTCGTTATTTCTCTATTTCCTTACTGTACAAGTCTGCTTTCACAGTTGGAGCCTTTGGGCATATAGTATTCTGCTTTTCCAACTAGGGTTGTACCTTGGTTAATAATAATAATAATAATAATAATAATAATAATAATAATAATAATAATAATAATAATAATAATAATCAGAAACATCATTCAGCTCCAAGAATGCTGATAAGTAAACCAAAGGGCTACTGCAGGGATTAGGTTTTTGAGAACTTCCTTGAGATGGGAGAGATCCACACTGACTCAAGGTGCACATGCAAGCAAGCAATCTTATAACAAGAAGGAATAGTTTCTGAACACTTTCTTCTTGGTCCTGCTGAGGCTAATCATTAAGTTGCTACACTTGTGCAGATGTAGACCTCTTCAAGTAGAGCTACAGGGCCTTCAAATGATACCAAGCATTTTTGTATTGACTTACATCGGAGAAGGTCCTGAACAGACGCTTGAGAGCGACTGGTATTGGGTCTTCATGATAAAGCCTGCGACAATGTACTTTTAGGTAATAGAATCCCAATGCCTTTATGGTTGACATGAAGAGCGAGCCAGAAAACTCTCCTACTCTCTTGTCAACGCAAAGAAGAGAGGAGTCTTGAAGAAAAGACTCCATGGTGCTCACGTTAGCAAGAGGCCCTTGCACCAGTGCCCTAAGGACAGGGACTATCCCACCCGGCGACCAAAATCACAAGACTACTCAAAGCTGCCTTAAGGGGACCGTCCGCCATGTCCGCCATTTTTTTTTCTAATGATCCAAATTACACCATTTCTATATATGTTTTAGACATATATAATACCTTCATCATATGAAAATTTCAAGTCATTTGATCAAAAACTTTTGGATTTATTAGCAAAAATCATGATTTAAAAAAATAATTTAGGTACATTTTTCCCCACTACTATAATACCAATTGTATTGAAACTTATGCCATAAAAACTACTCTATCAACCGAACAATTCTGTCAGACAGAATTTTGATTTTCCTTTCTGTTTTTTTTTTTTTTAATGAATTTTTATTTTTTTTCCTCGTCTAGACGGAAAATAATCGTGAAAAAAAAATGTAAAAAGAAAAACAAAATTTTGTCTGACAGAATTGTGGGATTTTTATTCTTCTTTTCAACGATATCTTTCTCTCTAATATCGAACAACAAATAAGTGAGAAAAATGTACCTAAGTGTGAATAAGTATGTTTTTGAGTTATGAGCTCCCAAAGATTTGCAACACATTTTCGCTTCTTTTCTAAAAGAAATCAAGATAATATTAATATGATAACTTTTATTGTTTACTCCTACATAAATACACCCAAAACGAGGTATTTGAACCCTCAGTTTACTATTCCTATGTTATGAGTTGCCAGCGATCTCTAATTGTTGCCAGTGTTTTAGTTAGCAGCTTTCAGCTTTGTACTCTTATTCATGCTTCCCTCTTTCTTGGTTCTTTTTTCTTGTTCTCCACTTACTTTTTGTTCTTTCTATCACCTTATGTAACATTGACATGCTATAAAGTTCCAGAAGACGTTGTGAAAGCACAATCTACATACGAACTTCAGGTAAATAAACACATGCATTATAATTTCTATATGTCTTTGGAAACTTTGCTGATGTTCTTGTAGCTGGTAGTTTTCATTCACCTACCCTCTACCAATGCCTTTCATTTCTGCCAGAAGTACGAGATTTCGAAACATGAGAGAGAGAGAGAGAGAGAGAGAGAGAGAGAGAGAGAGAGCGCATTTGGCTGATATAGATGAGAGAGAGAGAGAGAGAGAGAGAGAGAGAGAGAGAGAGAGAGAGAGAGAGAGAGAGAGAGAGAGAGAGAGAGAGAGAATTATAGAATTTGTATAAATGGCAGTGGTACATAATTCGATCGATCGATCGATCGATCGATCGAGAGAGAGAGAGAGAGAGAGAGAGAGAGAGAGAGAGGGAGAGGGAGAGAGAGAGAGAGAGAGAAAACTACGCATCTGTCAAACACAGTCATACAGACGACGCCATAAGGATGACGTCATCATTTAAAGACCGCTATATCTTCATTGTTTGGAAAAATTATTGACTATTTGTTCTTTCTATAACCTTAGGTAACATTGGCCTTGCTATAAAGTTCCTGAGGACGTTGTGGAAACACAATGTACATACGAACTACAAGTAAACAAACGCATGCATTATAACATCTATACATCTTTGGAAACTTTGGCTTCTGTTATTGTAGGACTAGATTTCGTTCAACTACCTCTACCAATGCCTTCCATTTCTGCCAGACGTACGATAGCTTGAAACATAAGTGAAAAATCGCTATAGATATGCAAAATTAACACACAAAGACGATTTTGTCAAACTCAGTCATGCAGACGACACAGTAAGGATGACGTCATCATTTGAAAACCGCTATCTCTTCGTTATTTGTAAAAATAATTGGCTGAAACTTCTGGGGAGCATGTACGATATGTTTACGCATACTGTACATAGAAGCAATAAAACGATTTTCGATTTCTGAAAGTTGTTATGTCAATACCCCATGGCGAACGGTCCCCTTAAAGCATCCAGACCCTACCTGGAAAAGCTTAATGCTAGAAGAATAAGGGCTCTAACAGGAAAGGCAGCTCAGTGCAGAAAGAAAATAGAAAATAACAAATAAACCATAGGCTATATGACATATAATTGAAAATATTACAAAATATATTGAGGTCAGTAACAATGTTAAAAAGATTATATAGAAACTATGAAAAGAGACTTATGACAACCTGTCCAATTAAAGAGCATTTGCAACATACAGTATTTGAACTTACGAAGTTCCACATATTCAACTACCTGATTTGGAAGAACAATCTACAATCTGGTCTCAGCTGGATTAAAACTTCTAGAGTACTGTTTAACATTGAACCTTATGATGGATAAGGAAAGTCTGTTAAAACTAACTGCATACTTATACTAAGTATAGGATGGAAAGGTATGAATGCAAAGGATGGTTTTCTTTCATAAAAAAATCTTTTACATCATGCACAAAGAAGAGTGCCAGACATTAATTAACCAGATCAAGGGTAATAAATTTAATATAGTGTACTGTACCACAATTTTTGCCCAGAAAATGAATAAATGAATAAAGGAGCTGAAAACCAAATGGAAGAAAAATACTCTAAGAATGGTAAAATGAAAGAATTAAAAATTTCTCTCAAGATAGATCAATCAGCAAAAATCTCAAAACTCTCTCAATATGCCCTTTGTTGTGCAACTAAAGAAGGAAAAGACCAAAAATGTTTATCAACAGTAAATTTGCAATTAAGAATCATACCTAAAATTTTAAATGAGTTGTACATAGCTAAATAAAAAATTGTCAACACAAAGAGACTCTTTAGCTATGGTAAGCAGCTCTTCAAGGAGAAGGACACCCCAAAATCAAACCATTGTTCTCTAGTCTTGGGTAGTGCCATAGCCTCTGTACCATGGTCTTCCACTGTCTTGGGTTAGAGTTCTCTTGCTTGACGGTACACTCGGGCACACTATTCTACCTAATTTCTCTTCTTGTTTTGTTAAAGTTTTTATAGTTTGTATAGGAAATATTTATTTTAATGTTGTTACTCTTTTTAAAATGTTTTATTTTTCCTTGTTTCCTTTCCTCACTGGGCTATTTTCCCCGTTGGGACCCCTGGGCTTATAGCATTCTGCTTTTCCAACTAGGGTTGTAGCTTAGCAAGTAGTAATAATAATAATAATAATAATAATAATAATAATAATAATATTATTGAGGAGACGCTGCGCTCGACCTACTTACAATCCTACTCTTAGTTTTGTGAGAGTTCAACTTCATCCCACATAATTTGCACCATGCAGTAATTTCTGCTAGATCAGCAACCACAGGTGAACATCCAGGATATAGAATTGATGCAGAGTAGCATTTCCTGCATATGCAACAAGCTTGTTTTCTAGGCCAAACCTCATGTGAACATTTAACACGAAAATATGGGCAAGTACACTATCCCCAGCAATACTGGATATTACATTCCTATAGTCATTACGGTGGCCATCAACATGACAAATTCGTAGATAACTTGTATTTTTCCTAATGATACAAACCTTAGCTACTTTATTTATTAGGGGTATTATATACTTTCTGCGAAGCTGAAATGGCGAGCCATTAAAATTTAGCGAGGGTTAACTACCCATACCACTAGTTAGTGGGGATGGGGGGGGAGCTTGCTACCGCTCCCACTCACACACCGGTGATTTAGATCACTTTGCTTGGAGGTAGTACTTCAAGGGGGATAGGGCTGGTGGGCAAGTTTGTATAAATAGCTAAGGTTTTTATCATTAGGAAAATACAAATTATCTACGAATTAGTCATTTGTTCCGTAACTGGAATACAAACCTACGCTATTTATCTAGGGGTGACTAACCTATTAGGAAGGGTGGACGTCCCTGCCAATCTGGCTTTTGGCTTTACCTGGGGGCTCCTTATCTGAGTTGTTAGTACTCAAAATAAGTAGTCCCTGCGCCTCGCTAAAACCTTGCTACGCAAGGTCAGCGGCCTACACAAGCTGTGTGTTGAGATATTTAGAAATGTGACTGTCTAGGTAAAGTTATTCAGAGTCTTATTGTAGGAAAAACTGTTGTAACAAAGACTTTCCCAATACCACCTTGCCTGGGTATGGGGACACAACAGTATTAGCTTAATACTAGGTACACAAGGGAGCATGGTTTACCTGCAGTGATTTGAGGTCAGCTTATGCAGAGAACCCAGGATGCTGCTTTCTCCAAGAGAGAGGAGGATGAAGAGAAGAATAAGAGCCAGTCAAACCTTTTCATTCACGCAGACTAAAACCAGGTAACAGTGCCATCAACCTTCTGATACTTGTCCAATAAGGAGCTTGAGGTATTATACCAGCTGTTGTGCAGCCACCACAGGCTCAATAGAAAAAAATATAGAGCCTCCTGTGGGTCACGTCTTGCAGGTAGTGAGCTGTGAAAGTAGTTTGTCGTTTCCACACCCCAGCCTGAAGAACCTGCATCACTGAGTAGTTTCTCTTGAATGCCAGGGATATCATGAACTCTGGGACGACATAAAGGAGGAGGGTCTGGATTCAGCGCATGATCTATGACCTTGCGGATCCATGCTGAGATTGTGTTCTTCGTGACCCTCCTCTCGGTCCTTCTTGTGCTGACGAAGAGTACAGGCACACACAGACGGCTGCAGCTGTTCTCTTAAGGTACAACCTCAAACTACTCACTAAGAAGAGTAAAAGATGATCAGGGTCATTTGTTACAGAACGAAGACTCGAAATCCAGGAGTCAAATCAGGGATCCTCTACTCCCAGGTTCTGAGTCTTGCCAATAAACTCAAGGACGAAGCTGTAAGTAACTCTCCCCATCCCCTTGAATGGGCAATGTCGTATGAGAGACCATGAAGTTCACCGACTTGTTTGGTTAGCAGGAACACCGTCTTCCAAGTTAAGTGGCGATCTGTTGCCTGGCGCAATGGTTCATAGGGAGGTCTCTTAAGAGACCTGAGAACTCGAACCACGTTCCATGGGGGAGGTCTCACTTCAGGCTGAGGACAGCTAAGTTCATAACTCCGTATGAGTAAGGAAAGTTTTAGCGATGAACAAATGTCCATTTTGTTCAGTTTAAAGGCAAGGCTTAAGGCTAAGCGATAGCCTTGTACTGACTAGATTAACAAGTGCATTTCTTCCTGCAAATACATGAGGAACTCCGCTATTGCTGGAATAGTGGCATAGAGTGGAGATACCACTTCCATGACACCAACCACAGAAGATCTTCCAATTTGCCTGGTAGACTACTGCTGATGACTTTTGCAGGCATCTAGACATCCTGCTTGCAACTTGTGAGAATCCTCTATGACAGAGATGATGCTGGATAGTCTCCAGGGGTGAAATTTTATAAAAGCTACGGCTTTGTGGAATATACTGGCATGTGGCTGTTTGAGTAGATCGTGTCGGGGAGGAAGTTCTCTGGGAGACTTCATCAGGAGTTGCATAAGTTCCGGAAACCATTCCGTGTGATGCCATAGCGGAGCTATGAGGGTCGTTGAGAGATTGACCGATGTTCTGACTTTGTTGAGTACCCTCCTCATCAGGCAAAACGGGGGAAAGGCGTAAACGTCGATGTTGTCCCACTGTTGTTGGAATGCATCTTGTCAGAGAGCCTTGGGGTCTGGGACTGGGGAGCATTACAACGGGAGCATGAAGTTCAGGACCATTGCAAAGAAATCCACTGTCGCAGAACCCCACAAAGTCAGGATTTTGTTGGCTACTAGATGATCCAAGACCACTCTGTACTCGCCATCTTTGATGCTCTGCTCCGGTTGTCGACGAGCACATTCCTCTTGCCTGGAATGAAGCGTGCCGATAGTGGTATCGAGTGAATCTCGACCCATCTCAGTATCTCTACTGCTAGATGGGACAGGGGCTGCAAAAAAAGTACCTCCTTCCTTGTTGATGTAAGCCACTACTGTGGTGTTGTCACTAACATCACCACCGAGTGGCCTGCCAAGAACTATTGGAACTGTTGAAGGGCCAGAAAGACAGCCTTCATCTCTGAGAGATTTATGCGCAGGTACTTTTCTGACTATGACCAGAGGCCTGAGGTTGTGTCGTGCAACACGTGGGCACCCCACCCTTTTTATGAAAAATCTGAGAACAGCATCAAATCTGGGGGGAGGACAAGAAGATCCACTCCCTTTCGTAGGTTCTTGTCTGCCACCCACCACTCGGGGTCCGTCTTCCGCTGATCCCATGGGGATCCAAATGTCCGGGGAATCGAGAGCCTGATTCCACTGGGACTTGAGCTGCCACTGGAGAGATCTCATCCTGAGGCGACTGTTAGGAACTAGACGGGCCAGCGATGAAAGGTGACCGAGGACACATAACCACGTCTGGGCTGGAAGTTCTTCTCGTCTGAGAAAGGGTCTTGCGACCTTTCTCAGCCTTGCTATTCTGTCGTCTGATGGGAAGGCTTTGTGGAGATTGGTGTCTATTATCATGCCTAGGTATACCAGTCTCCGCGTAGGAAGCAGGGAGGACTTCTCGAAGTTTACCATGATCCCCAGATCTTGGCAAAGCTTCAGAAGTTTGTTTCGATGTTGAAGAAGGGTTGACACAGAGTCTGGTAGGATTAGCCAGTTGTCCAGATAACAAAGAAGACGGATACCAATCCTGTGTGCCAAAGATGACAATAGGGCAAACACTGGTGAAGACTTAAGGTGCTGTGTTAAGAACGAACCACAGCACCCTTGAACTGGTATTTCCTGTTGTCTAGGCTGAATCTAATGTACTTCCTTTGAAGACAGATGGATTGGGATCTGGAAGTATGCGTCCTTTAGGTCCAGTGCGCACATGAAGTACTGTGTTCTTACCGCTAGTCTGACCGTGTCTGCCGTCTCCATGCTGAACAGAGTTTGTTTGACAAACTTGTTCAGAGCTGAGAGGTTGATGACTGGTCTCCAGCCTCCAGAAGTCTTTTTCACAAGAAAGAGTCAACTGAAGAAGCCTGGGGACCCGTCGAGGACCTCCTGGATAGCGCCCTTCTTCAACAAGGTTTTTGACTTCTGCCAGGAGGGCCATCCCCTTTGCTGACCCCATCGCAAAGGAGTCTATCGACACTGGATTCCTGGTCAAGGGAGGGAGATATGTTATATACGGGACGCGATACCCTAGACGAATCACAGAGATTGTCCAGGGTTCGTCCCCGAGTTGCTTCCACCTATCCGAGCAACCTTGTAGGCATCCCCCTACTGGTGAACAAGTAGGGGGATCACCTATCCTAGCGTTTGCAGCCTCGGCCGTTCCCGCTAGGATATTTTCCTCCCCTGGAGGACTTAGTACCTTCCCTGTCCTTAGCAAGAAAGGGCTTCTTAGACAACGTGGTCTTCGCTGCTGTCTTGTTCGTCATGGTCTTGGCTGGATAGGACTACTGAGGAGCTGGTGGTTTATAGGGCTTTGACAAGCCCTATGGAGGAGGGAGTCCTGATGGGACTTCCTCCATCTCTCAGCAGCAAGGGCTTCCTCTAGTGAGGAATACCTGAGCCTAGCGATCTCGGCATTTGGGACTTGTTGGTGAAATCTCTCGGACACCACGGCCCGAAGTTTCAGGATGGTATTCGCCCAGAAGTTCGAAACTTGGTGGACGAGAAACTCAATTGGGAGAGTGCCTGACAGCAGGAAAGTCTCCATTGCTTTCATGGTACGTTCCTAGGAGAAATCCTTGGTCCGTACCAGGATTCACAAGGTACCTAACCAGACATCAAGCCACGAAGTAGCCTGCATTGCATACTTCGTGACCTTCTCCTGGTTAAGGATCTCGATTGCCGAGAAAGAGACCTGTCGATTCGAGTCTCTCTTAGAGAGATTCCCTTGGTGAGCTCTTCCAAGGAGTGATGGAGAGGAAGAGCTGGACAAGGCTAGTCCAAAATCTCAAAATACCTGCTCTATTGGACATGAGGAGGTGGGAGAAGTTTGTTGGTAGAGCCGGAATGTTGGGAGGAGGCATGTTTGGAGAGCTGTAGGGCAATCTTAGCCCTGGCACTCTTCAGCCCCTAAGACCAGGGCAAGGTTGCACTGGTCTTTAAGGGTTTTTGGGTGCCAAAGACACCGTCTTGCTCTCTCGTGGGGGTATCTCTTGGGTTGGTAAACCCATTGAGAACCCTTATGAGAGTCAGAACCTGCCAGAATGCATGTTCTGACTCCTGCTCTCCTTCCGACGTTGGACTTGCAGCGGTCTCCTTCTTCCATCCCCGAGAGCTCTTTTCGGGGTGGTTTGCAGACATCCCTCAAGTGACTGGTTGTCTCTGTATACTTAGAAGTCCTGAAAAAGGACTTCAAAAGAGTCTTAGAGTCCTTGGATTCCTTCCGAGGAAGAAGGTAGGACTACAGCATCGAAGGTCAAGATGTCATGGCTTCCCCGAAGGTGGAAGGGAGGAAGTCCTTTCCTCGCACAACTCCCTCAGCAGAGGTGAGGTAGGAGAGTATCCCGAGGAAGATTTCAAGAGGAGCTGGCCTTGATGGTCTAACCGGAGTCAGCTTTACCCCAAAGAGTGGGGGGAGGGGGGGGATGAGCCTTGCACTAGCAAAATATCCCTGTCGCCTGATGAAGGGAGTACTATTCTTAGGTTCCCAGAAGGAAAAAAAACCATAATTCTATCAATTCTGCAGAGTCTAACTAAGTAGTGTAGGCCTAGGAAGGATGAGACATGATCTATGCTGTCTAGGAGAGGGAGCTGCTCTCTTGAGCAGCTCCCTTTCAGGAAGTTGCTGGCGAACTAGAAGACTAGAATGTAGCAGGCTTATAGTAATCACTCGATTCTGACTAGTGAACGTCGGGACCCACAATGGCCAGCAGACAAAAGCGACGCGCTACCGTCGTGTAGGACAACGAATGACTAGCTGTTGAACAGCGAACGGTGCTATTGAAAAGCAACAGAGATTGTCTACCCATTGAAAAATGGTGATTGGTAGCTGACAAATCGGGGTCAAATAAATTGGTCAGGATCATTTCGCTATAGACTGTACTCATGATCATGATAGTCTCGTTCTAGGTTTTGGAACACCTAGTGTGAGCTTGTGAGAGTCCTGTTCATGATTGTGCACGTATCCCACATGGGCGCCTTGCACAAGAGCATGAACATCTTGCACGAGAGCACCTTGCTTCGAGCATGAGCTCCTCGCATGAGAGCTTCTGTTCATGCGTACAAGTATCACGTACAAAAGCATGAGCATCTTATACGAGAGCGTCAGCAGTTCACTAAGAACGCGAGCGTCCTGCATAAGACTCGCTCGAGTGCATGAACGTCTCGCGCGAAAGCGAGAGCGTGAGTGTTTCACACGAAAGCGAGAACATCTCATTAGAGAACGTCTACCACGAAAATATGCTTTTCACGACAGCACGAGCAGTTTGCTCGTGAGTGTGAGCATCTAGTTCAAGATTGTGAGCTTAAGCCTCTCTATACAGTAATAGCTTTTAACTCTTGGTCAAGTGTGTCTATCCTGGTATACAGGCTTGTAGTTTGTGATCGTGAGCATCCATCACAATCATCTTGCTCACGATCACGAGACTGTAGCTTGTGATCTTACCACAAGACGCTCGCGAACATGATCACAAGAGTCTTGCTCGTGATTGTGAGAATGTATATCATGATCGAGAACTTCGTTACCACGATCGCGTTCACAAGCGTCTCGCTCGTGAGTGTGTAACTCACGACCACCAGCATGAGCATGGTTGTGATCGTCTCTGACGTGATCACAAGTGTCTAGCTCGCGATCGCGGCTACAAGACGCCCGCAATCGCTATCATGAGCGTCATGCTTGAGTATGTAGCTCATGATCGTGAGCGTGATCGTTACCACGAGCTCAATCACGAGCGTCCCAGTAGTGATCACGAGCGTTCAGCTCACCATCATGAGCGTTCAGCTCACGCCTACGAGCGCGTAACTCACACTCGTGAGCAATTGGGAGCATTTCACTTGTGATCCCAAGAGTGTATTCAAGAGTTGAAGAGACTGGCTTCACAATAATGGTCACGAGCATCCCGCTCATGACCGTGAGCATGGAAATCACACTCGCGAACGTGAACGGGACTACGAGCGTCTCGCTCGCAATCACTTGAACGTTCTCAAGTGATGCAGACACTGATGTCATAATCATGGTCACGAGCGTCTTATTCACGACCGTGAAACTCACACCCATGAGCGTGAGCGAGAGCACGCTCGTGAGCGTGAGCACGAGTGCGTTCAAGAGCGTGAGCGACTAGCTCGTGATCGCAAGTGTCCTCAAAGCTAAAGTGACTAGAGACACAAACGTGGTCACAAGCATCACTTACGACCGAGAGTGTCACTCACGAACATGAGCGTGAGCATGAACGTTAGCACGATCATGAGCGTCACGCTTGTCAGCGTGAGTGATTGCAAGAGTCTCGCTCCTCGGCGTGAGCACGATCGTGATCTTCCCGATCGTGAACGTGAACGCGGTTGTGAGTGTCACGCTCATCAGTGTGAGGGATCACAAGCATCACGCTCATCATCGTGAGCATTTCACTCACCAGCATTAGCACGATCGTGCGTTCTCAAGGTTAAGGAAAGATTAATGTCGCAATCAAGGTCACTATCTCGCTCCCGATCATGAGTGTGTAACTCATAATTATGAGCGTGAGCGCTAACTTGAGCGCCTGGTTCGATCATGAACATAAAACGCTTGTGATCGAGATCACGAGCGTCATGAGCTCGCTACTGTGAGTGTATAACTCATGATCTTGAGAGTGAGCGCAAAAGTTGTGTAAAGACTCTCCCTTGGAAGGGGAAATCTTACACTTGAAGGCGAACCTCCGAGCAGCACTCTGTTTCCTACCCACGAGTTCTATCTCAAAGGAAGGTTAACAAAGTGTTGCTAGAAAAAAAAACCGAGGCTTAATTCCGAGTTGTCCCCGAAGGAATTTCCCTAAAGGGAATCTTGCTGGAGTAACCCTCCGAAAGGGAAACTGAACACGTGCTCTTCTTCAAGAAGAAGGACGTCGAGATCACAATCACCTACGATCTCGTGATTGTAGCAATCGCTGTAGTAATCAATGATCGTCACAAAAGACGCCCTAATGGTTGTCTAACATCTGGTTGTCGCGAACGACAACCTAACCGACCAGGATGACGAAGTGATGAGTCTCGCCCCTGCGCTCGTTGAACAGAATAAATTCTGAACTCATCATTGGATTGTCGCTAACGACATCCTGACCGACAAGGATGATGAGCTGATGAGACTCGCCCCTGCGATCTTTGAACAGAATAAAATCTGATCAGATCATTGGAATGTCGCGAAGAACATCCTGATTGACCAGGAAGACAAGGTGATGAGTCTTGCCCCTGCGATCGTTAAGGAGAAGGAAGATCCGTCAAATCGGCAATTGTCAAACGAGCCGTTGGTTGACAATCATCCTTGATCCCGCAATCCTCAACAGGCGGAAGCTGCATATGCGCTGAAACATTGCCTGTAGGAAGAGAGAGAAAATTGCAGAATGTTGGGAGACGACGAGATCGGCAGAAAGGGAGAAGACTCCTCGTCAGCAGAAGTCGAAGGAAGGGCGAACGGGAGTAGACCTAATCGACAGCTAAGATGTCAGCCTCAGCCACAGTCACCGACTTCACCCCCGATGTCGTCATGGAGCACTAAGGAAAAAATAAATAGAGGATTAAAAGTTACTCTCCTCCGAGGGGGAAGCATAAACCCAACCCGCGAAAGGGAAGGGAAACCCCCAAGAGGAGACGTCAGCGCAGAGGAACCCTCCGATAACTCGCAGAACGAACATCGACATCTGAAATCACCACATTATCCCTTAATGGAGCGTTGTGTAGAAACACAAGTCATATCTGTAAAGAAAAGAATAAGCGTAAAACAATACAGAAGTGGTAAATGACTAAGCCTTGAAGGGAGAGAGAGAAGACATCCGGCTGGGTAGCCCCAGCCATCCCCCCTACCTACCCACTGTAGTGGTTAGGTAGGGTTGCCATGTTGCACTTAAAATCTATTGGCTGCTTTCAGCTGTGCTAGAAGTAATATCCAATAAATAGCGTGTTTCTTAGTATGGGAACAAATACATAAACACATTACAAGAATGTTTAAGTATATATAAAAGCACAAGTAAGAAGAAAAGGCGTAAGAAAAGACAAAGCTCAGTAAAATAGTTGGGAGGAGTGAGAGACGAACGTCCACCCTCTCCAAGCCAAATGAGAAATGTGATGAAACAACACAGGTGTTTGTATGAGGGGGGGTTTCCAGCTTTGCTGAAAGATAATACCTATAAATAGCGATGGTTTGTATTTAGTGTCACAACAAATATCAGCTAATTAAAAAACAAGTGGAAATGCATGAAACTTCCTTTTACAACTGAATTTATAAATGACTGCATGGGGAATGAGGCTTAAAAAGATCAAAGAAAGTTTGCCTACTCAGCCTAAAAATATGACAAATTCGTAGATAATTTGTATTTTTCCTAACGATACAAACCTAGCTATTTACATGGGGTAATTACTTCGGCGCAGCCGATGACGAGCCATAAAGTTTTAACGAGGGTTTCCTACCCCACCGCTAGTTAGCGGGGGGGAGGGGTAAATTGCTACCCCTCCACCCTCACACACACCGGTAATTCGTCCACTTTACTTAGAGGTAGGACTTATCTTGGGGGACAGGGCTGGCGGGCACATAACTGTAAATAACTAGGTTTGTATCGTTAGGAAAAATACAAATTATCTACGAATTTGTCATTTGTTACGTAACTGAATACAAACCACGCTATTTACCTGGGGTGACTCAACCCTTAGGAAGGGAGGTAAGTCCCCTGCCATACTGGCTTTGGCTTGCCCGGGGGCCCCTAACCCAAATTCATGAAGCAACTCCAGGGTTGGGGTCCCTGCACCTCGCAGGCAGTCAAGGACTGCTGCGGCCTACGTAAGTTGTGTGTGAAGGTGAGCAGTGACACGTCCTAGGAAGTTGACTTGGAGTCCTTAATAAGGATATCTAGGCTAGGACTACCCAATACCACCTCGTCAGGGTATGGGGACATGACAGTATTACAAGTTAATACTAGGAACACAAGGAAGCATGGCTTACCTGCAGAGATTCGAGGTCAGCTGTGCAAAAGACCCAGAATGCTGTTTTTCTCCAAGGGAGGAGAGGATGAAGAAAAGAAAAGGGCCAGACAGATCTTTTCATTCACACAGACTAAAACCGGGTAACAATGCCCTCAACCTTCTGCTACTTGTCCAATTAGGAGCCTGAGGTTAGACCAGCTGTTGTGCAGCCACCACAGGGCCGATAGAAAACGTATCGAGCCTCCTGTGTGTCACGTCTTGCAGGTAGTGGGCCGTGAAGGTAGTCTGACGCTTCCAGACCTCAGCTTGCAGGACCTGCGTCACAGAAGAGTTCTTCCTGAAGGCCAGGGACGCAGCCACGCCCCTGACATCATGCGCCCTAGGGCGCCGTGACGGTGGAGGGTCAGAACTCAAGGCCAGGTGGATTACCCTGCGGATCCAGGCCGAGATGGTGTTTTTGGTGACCCTCTTCTTCGTTGGCCCGGTGCTAACAAACAAGGCTCGCACCTGGGGCCGGACTGCAGCTGTTCTCTTCAGATACAACCTCAGACTCCTGACTGGGCACAGTAGGAGATGGTCTGGGTCATCTGTTACAGAACGAAGACTCGAGACCTGGAAAGAGTCGAACCTAGGGTCCGGCACTCCCGGGTTCTGAGTCTTAGCAACAAACTCAGGGACGAAGCTCGACGTTACCTCCCCCCATCCCCTTGAATGGGCGACGTCGTAGGAGAGACCATGTAGTTCGCTGACTCGCTTGGCCGAGGCCAAAGCTAGCAGGAACACCGTCTTCCAGGTAAGGTGGCGATCTGAAGCCTGGCGTAATGGTTTGTAGGGAGGCCTCTTAAGAGACCTGAGGACTCGAACCACGTTCCAAGGAGGTCTCACTTCCGACTGAGGGCAGGTAAGTTCATAACTCCGTATGAGCAGAGACAGTTCCAGCGAGGAGGAAATGTCCATTCCTTTGAGCCTGAAGGCAAGACTTAAGGCTGAGCAATAGCCGTTCACTGCCGAGACTGAAAGGCGCATTTCTTCCCGCAGATACACAAGGAACTCCGCTATTGCTGGTAAAGTGGCATCGAGGGGAGAGATACCCCTCCCATGGCACCAACCACAGAAAACTCGCCACTTCGCCTGGTAGACTCCTGCGGATGACCTGCGCAGGTGCCCAGACATCCTTTCCGCAACTTGTTGCGAAAATCCTCTCTCTTTGAGGAGATGCTGGATAGTCTCCAGGCGTGAAGTCGAAGCGAAGCTACGGCTTTGTGAAAGATGTTGGAGTGTGGTTGTTTGAGTAGCTCGTGACGTGGAGGGAGTTCCCTCGGGATCTCCGTGAGGAGCTGCAGAAGGTCCGGAAACCACTCTGCGTGATGCCATAGCGGAGCTATCAAGGTCATCGAGACATTGACCGATGATCTGGTCTTGTTGAGGACCCTCCTCATCAGACAGAACGGGGGAAAGGTTTACACGTCGACGTTGTCCCACCGTTGTTGGAAGGCATCCTGCCAGAGGGCCTTGGGGTCCGGGACTGGGGAGCAGTACAGCGGAAGCTTGGTGTTCAACGCCGTAGCGAACAGGTCCACAGTCGGAGAACCCCACAAAGTCAGGACTTTGTTGGCTATCTGAGGATCCAAAGACCACTCAGTACTCACTATCTGCGTCGCTCTGCTCAGACTGTCGGCGAGCACATTCCTCTTGCCTGGAATGAAGCGAGCTGTAAGTGATATCGAGTGGACCTCGGACCATCTCAGGATCTCTACTGCAAGATGGGACAGCAGTTCCGAAAAGGTACCTCCCTGCTTGTTGATGTAAGCCACCACCGTGGTGTTGTCGCTCATCACCACTACGGAGTGACCCGCCAGGACTTGGTGGAACTTTTGAAGGCCCAGGAAAACGGCCTTCATCTCCAGCAGGTTTATGTGAAGGTACTTTTCTGATTCTGACCACAGGCCGGAGGCCTTGTGGTTCAGAACGTGGGCCCCCCACCCCTTGTTTGACGCATCCGAAAACAACATCAAATCTGGGGAGGAGACGAGAAGATCCACTCCTTTTCGTAGGTTCTCGTCTGCCACCCACCACTCCAGGTCCGACCGTTCCGCAGATCCCATAGGGATCAAGATGTCCGGGGAGTCGAGTCCTTGACTCCACCGGGACTTCAGTCGCCACTGAAGGGATCTCATCCTGAGGCGACTGCTGGGGACGAGACGGGTTAGAGAGGAGAGGTGGCCGAGGAGACGAACCCACGATTGAGCTGGGAGTTCTTCTCGAGTGAGGAAAGGTCTCGCGACCTTCCTCAGCCTTGCTATCCTTTCGTCTGATGGGAAGGCTTTGTGGAGATTGGTGTCTATGATCATGTCTAGATATACCAGTCTCTGAGAGGGCTGCAGAGACGACTTTTCGAGGTTTACCACGATCCCCAGATCCCGGCAAACCTCGAGGAGCTTGTCTCGGTGGCGGAGAAGGGATACCTCCGAGTCTGCCAGGACTAGCCAGTCGTCCAGGTAACGAAGGAGACGGATTCCGATCCTGTGTGCCCACGAAGAGATGATGGTGAAGACTCTGGTGAACACCTGAGGTGCTGTGGAGAGACCGAAGCACAACACCTTGAACTGGTAGATCTTGTGATCTAGGCAAAATCTTAGGTACTTCCTTGAAGACGGGTGGATCGGGATCTGGAAGTACGCGTCCTTCAGATCCAGTGTGCACATGAAATCTCGCGGTCTCACTGCAAGCCTGACCGTGTCCGCTGTCTCCATGCTGAACGGAGTCCGTTTGACAAACTCGTTCAGGGTCGAGAGGTCGATGACTGGTCTCCAGCCTCCAGATGCCTTTTTCACAAGAAAGAGTCGACTGTAGAAGCCTGGGGACCCGTCCACGACCTCCTGGAGCGCGTTCTTCTCCAACATGGTCTGGACTTCGGCCCGAAGGGCCTGCCCTTTTGCCGACCCCATGGCAAGAGAGCTCAGCAACACTGGATCCGCTGTCAGGGGAGGTAGAGATGCCGTGAACGGGACGCGATACCCTTGAGAAATCACAGAGATCGTCCAGGTATCCGCCCCGAGTTGCTGCCACCTTGCTGCGCAACTCTGAAAGCATCCCCCCACTGGTGGACATGCAGGGGGATTGCCACCCCTAGTGTTTCCGGCCTCGGCCGGTACCTCTAGGGTTCTTGCTTCCCCTGGAGGACTTCTTGCCCCTTCTGCCCTTGGCAGGAAAGGGCTTAGACACCTTGGGCTTCGCTGCTACAGTTGTCTTCTTCGTGTCCCTGGCAGGGCGGGGCTGCTGTACTGCCGGAGGATTGTAGGGCCTTGATGTCAGGGCCCTATGGATGAGGGAATCCTGATTGGACTTCCTCCACCTCTCGGCAGTGAGCTCCACGTCCTTAGGCTCGAACAGGCTCTTGCTGAGGACAGAAGAGTGTCTGAGCCTACTAGTCTCGGCGCTGGGGACCTTCTGGTGAAACCTCTCAGCCACCGCGTCCCGACGCTTGAGGATCGTGTTGGCCCACAAGCTCGCGACCTGGTGGGACAGGAACTCGATGGTCCAAGTGACCGAGAGGAGGAAGGTCTCCAGCGCTTTCCTGGTGCTTTCCTTGGAGAGATCCTCGGATCACACCAGAATGCCCAAAGACCCCAGCCAGATGTCTAGCCATGAAGCGGCCTGCATAGCGCACTTAATGACCTTCTCCTGAGTCTGGATCTCAGTGGCCGAGAAGGACACGTGCCGGTTGGAGAGTCTCTCAAGAGAGAGACCCCCTGTGAGAGCTTCCACGGAGTGGTGTAGGGGAAGACTCAGAGAAGACTCCGCAAGGATCTCAAAATACCTCCTCTGATGGACTCGAGGAGGAGGGAGGAGCTTATTCCCGGCACTCGACCTGCTGGAGGAAGCAAGCTCCGTGAGTTGTCCCTCGATCTTCTCTCTGGCACTCTTCATCCCCTGAGACCAGGGCAGAGCTGCACTGGCCCTAGAGGGCTTTTGAGTGCCATAGATACGATCCAGGACTGTGTCCTTCCCTTCACGAGGAGGGACCTCAGGATCTGGGATCCCGTTTAGACTTCTCATGAGGGTCAGGACTTGCCAGAATGCATGTTCCGACTCCTGGCGCTCGCCTCCCGATGGACTTGCAGCGAAGTCTGTCCCCAAGGGCTCTTCCTGGGGGGACACGTGGGCATCCTCGACCGCTCTAGGCTGCTCCTGTCTGATCCTGGCCGACGATTTAGTAATCGTCTTAGAGTCCTTAGATTCCCTCCTGGGCGGATACAGGATTCCAAAAGCGAAGGGGGTAGGTCCTTCTCCACCTCATGACAAGGAGACCTCTCAGGAGGGGGATGAACTTCCTCCATTGGTGCTATGGGGAAGTCCTTCTGTTCGACCGATTCCCCTGAGGAGGGGTATTCCTCCTCCGCAGGGGAGGGCGAGAAGGTCTGAGGTTGAGTAGGAACCTTGCCTAAGGATGTGAGAGGGGACAGCCTAGGTCTCGGAGGAGGGTCCACGGGAGAGACTCCTCTCTTCCTCTTCAGGGGGGAGGAAACTGCCGCTGGTTGCGACCCGAGTCAGAGGTGGCTGGCTTAATCGCCCGCACAAGAGCTCTGAGGAGGGTATCGAACCACGGCTGTTGACTGACAGCGGCGCTGTCAGACAATCCCTCTGAAGGAAAGGGGATCGACGGATCCCTAGGAGAAGTTAAAAAACGAGGGTTCGCCTTCTGGGCTGAAAAAGAAGAATCCTTAAACCTTTCCGGGGAGCGCCCCCCTTCTGGCGAGCGCGCTGGTCTGAGCTTGCGGGGAGGGGAGCGCGACAAGGAAGAATCCGCCTGCAGGCGATCGCGCTGGGGCTCGTGAACCGGGTCCGGCACAGGGTCGCGCGCGGCAGGGTAGCGCGAAGCTGGAAAATCGCGAGAGCTAACTAACTCGCGCGCGCGCGCACCTGCGTGGCGGGCGATGCTGGAAAATCGCACTCACGTGAGCCGGAATAAGGCCGCGAGAGCGCGTTGGTGAAGGCGTCGGCGTACGGCGATCAGGAACTGGTTCAGGAACTGGCCGAACGCGCGGGCGCGCAGCGACCTGGTGAGACCCGGAAGGGCGCGATATGACAGGGGCGCCTGTGCACGTGTCTGGGAGAACTCGCCACGAAGGCGATAGAACTGTAGCAGGGTCGCGAGAGACCTGCGGGCGACGGTCGGGAGGGACCGCCCTATTCGCCTGCGAGGTCGCTAACCGCGCTGGCGATTGTCGGCGCGCATAGCGTGTATCCGGAACAGGACGCTCCGGAGATCGCTGTTTCAGAGGTCGCGTGTTGCGAACAGCATGATGGAGTTCTGAAACGCCCACAGTTGCCTTGAACACAGGCACAGGGCGCGTAGCTGGAACTGGGCGCGACAGATGAGCGTCGCGCGCGATAGTGTCGGCAGCAGACTCGCGCGGTTCCAGAGGGGGCCGTGAGCGCCTGTGCGCTGACTTAACCATCTCTGGAGCAACGTGCTGAGTCGGCGCGACACGTGATCGCGTTGGAGAACGCACGGGAGCTGGAACAGGAACTGCGTGTGAACGCGCATCGCGAACCTCCTTTACAGAGCGAACCTCTTTGGGTGAACGCGATGATTCCAAGGCGACACCCGGATGCGTTGGAGAGCGCGTGAGCGCTGAGGATGGAATCGCGCGCGAACGCGCGTTGCGCTTTTCTCCCGTAGGGCGCGACGAGTCCGCAGGAACCTGTGGGCGCCTGTGCACCGACTCTGGAAGCTTTTGGACCGCGCGCGAAGTGACAGGAACCGGGGGTGAACGCTTGTCTCGCTTTTCCCCCGTAGGGCCCGACGAGTCCGCAGGAACCTGTGCGCCAACTCTGGAACCTGTTGGACTGCGCGCGGTGGAACAGGAACTGGGGGTGAACACGCGCCGCGCTTTTCCCCCATAGGGCGCGACGAGTCCGCAGGAACCTGTGGCCGCCTGTGCGCCGACTCAGGAGCCTTTGGGACCGCGCATGATGTAACAGGAACAGGGGGGCGCAGCAGCGCTGGTAAAGGTGGATGCATGGGCGCCTTTGAGCGCTTGCGCGCTGCATCAGGAACCGCTGTCAATGGACGTGGGCGCGCAGGGGAACCCTGGCGCGTAACAGGATCAGAGGCGCGAACGCCCAACAGTGAGCGCCGAAGCGCTTTATCAGCAACATCAGGAACAACAGCAACGGGCGCAGGCAGAGCCTTACGCTTAGAGACGAGAGGCGCAGTTTTGCGCTTAAGTCCCTGAGACCCCAAAGGGCCTGGAGACTGCGCAGTGGCAGACATGGGGGCACGTCAAGCGCATCAGCAGCCTTCGATGTAGATGGTTGAGGAGACCCTTGTCCCGAAGGACGACCATCGTCCAAAGGGGATCGCGAACGATCCCCGGAGAGGTCTAGGGTGGTAGCTGGCAGGATAGGAGAGCGGCGAGTCGTCTCCTCCGCAGAGGATTGTGGGGACGACGAGCCGAAGAGGTGAGGCGCCTCTTCGGCTCGTCGTCCCCACAATTAACTCCTTTAAAGGGAGAAGGAAGGCCTCTACGGCGAAGGGGAGGGCGAGCCTTCCGCCTTATACGCCCACGAGGGGCCGTTGGATCAGCAAGCTGACCATCATGAAGCCTCCGAAGAGGCGTCTCTACCAGAGAACTCCCCCGAGAGGGAGTCTCAGTGGAAGGAGAGACCGTAGGACTCAGCTCCTCCCTCGAAGTGTGTTCGGAGGGGGAGACAGAGCCTTCAGCTACCTCAGCCACAGGAACAGATGTTTGGACAGATCCATGGGATGTTTCCGAAACAACTACGTCAACTACAGACAGAGGATCTATCTCCGCTGTAGTTGACGATTGTTCGGCGGCCGCACCCCGTTTGATCATGTCAAACAGGGCTTCCTTGGAGGGCGAACTCTGTAGCCCCAAGGAAGCCCAAAGCTGAAAAAGATCATTGTTAGACATAAAGACCTCCTCCGAGGGGGGAGGGGCAGCCGCCTTGCTATGGTAGGCAGCGGCCTCTCCCTTACCACGGGATCGGTCAACAACATCAACATTACGGTCTACGCTACCACTCGCCGGCCTCTCGGAAGAGGCCGCCCGAGCGGGAGCTTCGGAGGAGGAATGGGCGGCGGGAGAAGAAGACCTAGGATTTTCTCTCTCCCGAGAAACCTCGGATGGAGAACGATCCCTTTTAGCCTTCTTCTTACGTCGCCGGGCAAACCTCTCCCACTGGGAGGTAGACCACTCTTTACACTCAATACACAAATTAGCACTATCACACCGTTGGCCCCTACACTGAGGGCATAAGGAGTGCGGATCTGTCTCCACGGCCGACATAAAAGTCCCACAAGGGCAGCCGAGAAGACCAGGACAAGTGCGCATGATGATAATAAAGGCCAACTTCACACACAAACACTGAAAGAAAAAGCAAACAAAAATTATGGCAGTCAAAAGAGAGGAGAGCGCTGACAGGTCTGTCGTCTCTCTGAGCCAAAAGTAAAATGGACGAATTACCGGTGTGTGAGAGGGTGGAGGGGTAGCAAGCTAACCCCACCCCCCTCCGCTAACTAGCGGTGCGGTAGGAAACCCTCGTTAAAACTTTATGGCTCGTCATCGGCTGCGCCGAAGTAATTACCCCATGTAAATAGCGTGGTTTGTATTCAGTTACGGAACAACTGAAATTCACTCAAATTGATAGTATCAATTTAAAACAAATAACTACTAGATTTTCTAAATGAAGGTAAGTATTACACACCTTGAAAATACTTGAGAGACAAAACACTATCAATAATATTGTATACAGTATGACCATAACTGATATACAGTATCAAATAATATGGAGTAGCTAAAACATGTGCAGGTACAAGTAAACTGTAAACCTTGCTTATTACCATATTTAATAAAAAAAATCTTACCTGCAGATCCACCAGCTACTAAATTGATACCCATATTTCTCAATGAGAATGTGTTCGTTTGTTGTGCCATGTTGAAATTTGTGCGCTTACTGCAATAGCACCTGCAAAGAAAAACACAACTTGATACTTTATAAAGTAAAAAAGCCAAATTATAAGCTTTAAATCTATTTGTTAATATAGAACATTGTACAGTATTCATATTTTATTTCCCCCTTCAACAGAAATCTGTGAAAAAGCTCCTATGACATCAGTGATATCTTTGTTCTCCTTAAATAATAAAAAAGTTTTCGAACTATTATTACTAGCTAAACTACAACCAAAACCATATGCTACAAAGCCGAACGGCTTCAACAGGAAAAGCTGCCCAGAGGAAAATGAATTATTGGACAAATAATGAATACGTACAGTAAATGATATGAGAAATAAAAACACTCATAAAATATATCAATATCAATAAAATCATTAAAATAGAGATCAATCATATATAAACTATGAAATGAGACATGTCAACCTGATCAACAGAAAAGTATTTGTAACAAGTTTGAACTTCTGACATTCTACCAATTCAACTGCCAGATTAGGAAGTTCATTCCACAATCTGTCACAGCTGGAATAAAATTTCTAGAATACAGTACCATGTAGTATTGAGCCTATCGTCTTTTATATTTCTGATGATATGAATAGCTCAACAGATGCTAAGCAAGAATCCACACAAGATTTGGAAATGAAGTAAAAATATAACAAATTTGTAAGTAATTTGTATTTATCTTAGTACAAAAACCTGGAGCTATTTATAGGGGCATACTTTCGGCGTAGCTGAAAGACGAGCCATGATAATTTTGGTGAGGGATAACTACCCCATTCGCTAGTTAGCGGGTGGGGGGTGGGGTAGACTGGCTACTCCGCTCACTCACACCTCTCAGCTGAGTAACCACTTTGCTGTATGGCAGGATTTCTCGGGGGACAGGGTAGCGGGCCAATTTGTATAAATATGATATTTTCATTATAAAATAAATTTTTGAATATACTTACCCGGTGAATATATAAATAGCTGACGTCTCCGACGGCCCGACAGATTCCAAAAAACACGCGAGCGATCGCCATGAAGGTTGCGGGTGTGCCCACCAGCGCCGACTATCGGCCAGATACCGCATATACTTCTCAACCACTCCAGTTCTTCTCAGTCCGCAGGGTCTCTATCGGGGAGGAAGGGAGGGCCTTTAATATTATATATTTACCGGGTAAGTATATTCAAAAATTTATTTTATAATGAAAATATCATTTTTAAATATTAAACTTAGCCGGTGAATATATAAATAGCTGATTCACACCCATGGTGGTGGGTAAAGACCAGTATTATCACAATAAAGGCGTATATGCTCAAGAGTTTTTAACAATTATTTCATAAAAACAAACTTAAGTATAGGTACCTGGTAAGGAAGCTGACTCTGATGATTACTCTGCCTCATTAGTCTGCTTTCCTCACGAAGCCCAGCCATCCTCTCAGGATGCTGAAAGACTCCCAGGAGCTGTTATATCCAGGGTGAACACCCCTATAACAGGACCTCATCAATACCCTTAATCTGGGCGCTCTCAAGAAACAACATTTTGACCACCCGCCAAACCAAAAAGATTGCGAAAGACTTCCTAGTCTTCCGTACAACCCAAGACAAGATTAAAACATTTCAAGAGAAGATTGAAAGGATATTGGGATTAAGGGAATGTAGTGGTAGAACCCTCACCCGCTACTGCACTCGCTGCAACGAATGGACCCAGTGTGTAGCAGTCCTCATAAAGAGTCTGGACGTCTTTCAAGTAAAATGAAGCGAACACCGACTTGCTCCTCCAAAAGGTCGCGTCCATAATACTTCGAAGGGATCTATTTTGCTTAAATGCCACCGAAGTCGCTATCGCTCTCACTTCGTGAGCCTTGACCTTAAGCAAACTACGATCCTTCTCACTTAAATGAGAATGTGCCTCCCGGATTAAAGGTCTAACAAAGTAAGATAACGCATTCTTAGACATGGGCAATGAGGGCTTCTTAACGGAGCACCATAAAGCCTCAGAACAACCTCGTATTGGTTTAGTTCTAGATAAGTAAAACTTAAGAGCTCCAACGGGGCACAGCACTCTTTCAACTTCATTACCTACGATCTCCGAAAGACTAGGTATTTCAAAAGATTTAGGCCAAGTTCATTCTTGGCCAAAAAACCAAGTTGAAGAGAACATATTGCTTTATTTGTCGAGAAGCCGATGTTCTTACTAAAAGCATGGATCTCACTGACCCTTTTAGCCAAAGCCAAGCTAACCAAGAAAAGGGTCTTGAGGGTAAGATCCTTCAGGGAGGCTGAATTTAAAGGCTCAAACCTGTCTGACATTAGGAACTGTAGGACCACGTCCAAGTTCCAAGCAGGAGTTGAAATACGACGCTCCTTAGAGGTCTCGAAAGACTTAAGGAGGTCTTGGAGATCTTTGTTATTCGAAAGATCCAAGCCTCTATGCCTGAAAACAGAAGCTAACATGCTTCTGTAGCCTTTAATGGTGGATGCAGAGAGGGAGCGACCGTTTCTCAGATACAGTATAGGAGAAAATCCGCAATCTGCGCTATAGAGGTACTGGAGGATGAAATAGAGGAGGACTTGCACCAATCTCTAAATACCTCCCACTTCGACTGGTAGATCTTGATGGTAGAGGATCTTCTAGCCCTCGCGATCGCTCTAGCTGCCTCCTTCGAAAATCCTCGAGCTCTTGAGAGTCTTTCGATAGTCTGAAGGCAGTCAGACAAAGCGCGGGGAGGCTTTGATGAAGTCTCTTTACGTGAGGCTGCCGTAAGAGATCCATCCGCAAAGGCAGACTCCTTGGGACGTCTACCAGCCATAGAAGTACCTCTGTGAACCACTCTCTCGCGGGCCAGAGGGGAGCAACCAACGTCAACCTGGTCCCTTCGTGAGAGGCGAACTTCTGCACCACCTTGTTGAGGATCTTGAACGGTGGAAAGGCGTAAGCGTCCAGGTGAGACCAGTCCAACAGAAAGGCATCTATGTGGGCCGCCTCTGGATCTGGGACTGGAGAGCAATAAGTCGGTAGCCTTTTGGTCAGTGAGGTCGCAAAGAGATCGATGGTGGGTTGACCCCAAATCATCCAAAGACTCTTGCACACATCCTTGTGGAGCATCCACTCTGTAGGGATCACCTGACCTCTTCGACTGAGACAGTCCGCCAAGACGTTCAACTTCCCTTGGACGAACCTCGTCAAAAGCGAGATGTTTCGATCTTTTGACCAGATGAGGAGGTCCCTTGCGATGACGAAAAGAGCGTGGGAGTGAGTGCCTCCTTGCTTGGAGATGTAAGCCAAGGCCGTGGTATTGTCCGCATTCACTTCTACCACCTTGTTTCGAAGCAGACTCTCGAAACTCGTCAGTGCTAAATGGACTGCCAACAGCTCCTTGCAGTTGATGTGAAGGCTCCTCTGGTCTGCCGCCCAAAGACCCGAGCATTCCAGACTGTCCAGAGTCGCCCCCCAACCCAAATCCGACGCGTCTGAAAATAACACATGGTTTGGGTTCTTGACTGCCAGAGACAGACCTTCTCGAAGTCTTATATTGCTGTCCCACCAGGCCAGGCAAGTCTTGATTGGTTCGGAGATCGGAATCGAGACCACCTCCAAAGTTTTCTCCTTGTTCCAATGGGAGTCTAGGTGGAACTGGAGAGGGCGTAGGTGAAGTCTCCCTAGAGAGATAAACTGTTCCAGGGATGAAAGCGTCCCTAGGAGGCTCATCCAGCTTCTCACAGAGCAACGGTCTTTCTCTAGCACGAGACGGACTTTGAGCAAAGCCTGCTCGATCCTGTTGGCAGACGGAAAAGCCCGAAAAGCTAGACTCTGTATCTCCATCCCCAAATAGAGAATCGTTTGGGAGGGAGTCAGCTGAGACTTCTCTATGTTCACCAAGAGGCCCAACTCCTTCGCAAGATCCAAAGTCCACTGTAGGTCCTGCAGACAGTGATGACGGGACGACGCTCTGAGTAACCAGTCGTCCAGGTACAGGGAGGCTCTGATCCCCGACAAATGTAGGAACTTTGCTACATTTCTCATGAGCCTCGTAAAAACAAGAGGAGCAGGGCTGAGGCCGAAGCACAGTGCTCGGAATTGGTACACCACATTCCTGTATACAAACCTTAGATAAGGTTGAGAGTCTGGATGTATCGAAATGTGGAAGTACGCATCCTGTAAGTCGAGAGAGACCATCCAGTCCCCCTCTCTGACTGCTGCTAGAAAGGATTTGGTGGTCTCCATCGTAAACTTTGTTTTGACAACAAAAACGTTGAGAGCACTGACATCCAGCACTGGTCTCCAACCTCCTGTGTGCTTTGGAACTAGGAAGAGACGGTTGTAAAAACCTGGGGATTGAAGGTCCGAGACTTTCACCACCGCCACCTTCTCTAACAACTGAGACACCTGCAGATGTAATGCCTGTCTCTTCGACTCCTCTCGATACCTGGGAGAGAGGTCTATCGGATCGTTTACTAGAGGAGGTCTCCGTACAAAAGGGATTTTGTAACCCTCCTTTAGCAACAAAACAGACTCCCGGTCTACACCCCTCTTCTCCCAGGCCTACCAGAAGTTGGTCAATCTGGCCCCTACTGCTGTCTGAGGACGTGGGCAGTCAGACTCTGCCACGGGAGGACTTAGATCCTCTCTTCTTACCCCTCTTACTATCGGCACGAGAGCCTCCCTTACTGGGAGCTCTGCCACGAAAGGGCGGGATAAACCTTGTCGCTGGAGTATCAAATTTAAGTCTGTTGACATAAGAGGACGAAGGTACAGCCTTACGAGCAGACGTGGCCATCAAATCTTGAGTATCCTTCTGTACAAGAGACGCTGCGATATCTCTAATAAGCTGCTGCGGGAACAGGGCAGAAGACAATGGCGCAAAGAGTAGTTCTGACCTTTGACAAGGAGTGACACCTGCAGACAGGAAAGAACAAAGTGTCTCTCTCTTCTTAAGAACTCCTGCTGTAAAAGTAGCAGCGAGTTCATTAGAGCCACCTCTAATAGCCTTGTCCATGCAGGACATAATTTGAACAGAGACATCACGGTCTGCTGACGAGATCTTCCTACTCAAGGCTCCCAGCGACCAATCCAAAAAGTTGAAAACTTCAAAGGCCCGATAAATTCCTTTGAGGAGATGATCTAGGTCTGAAGAGGACCAGCAAACCTTCGAGCGTCTCATGGCCAGACGACGAGGAGAGTCTACGAGGCTTGAGAAGTCTCCCTGGGCAGAGGCAGGCACTCCCAAGCCGAGAACTTCTCCCGTGTCATACCAGACGCTCGCACGAGAAGCCAGTTTGAAAGGGGGAAAAGCAAAAGCTGACTTCTCCAAATTCCTCCTGGTCATTAACCAGTCGCCCAATAAACGCAAAGCTCTCTTAGAAGAGCGAGAGAGCACTAACTTTGTGAACGACGGAGTCGAAGACGCTAGGCCCAGCGTGAACTCCGATGGGGGCGAACGAGGAGCAGCAGACACAAAATGATCAGGAAAAAGGTCCTTAAAAATTAGCATGATCTTCTTAAAATCAAGAGAGGGCTGAGCAACCTTAGGCTCCTCTCCATCCGAAAGAGTCCCCAAAGGAACATCAGTTGGAAGGGGATCAACGACTTCCTCATCCGACGGAACTTCATCCGACAACTGCCGAGTCTCGCGATAAGGAGAGACATGCCAAGGAGGCAACGCTTGACAGGCTATGTCAACATGCGACGGAGCCGCAGCAACAGCTGAGGCAACAACGTCACGCCGAGGCTGCAAAGACTTAAAGTCTTGTGACTGACAAACAACAACAGCCTGAGTAGATTGCCGTTCGACATCACGTCGGGACTGCATTGACTGCAGAGTCTGAGCAGGAAAAACAACACCCGACTGCGGTGACAGACGTTCAACGTCACGTCGAGGCAACGGAGTCGGCCGACGAATGTCAGTACGGGGCTGCGGCAACAGCTGCTGAACGTCACCTTGAGACTGCGGCAAGAGGGGTTTCACGTCACGTGACTGACGAGGAACACGATCAGAATCGCGTTTAACAGCACTGGAAACGTTAGCGCTAACATCATAAGGACGAGAAAACACTCGTTTAGGCGGCTGAAGGCCAGAGTCACGCCTGTCGGACTGGCGAACCGCAAGCAAAGGATCTTTACAAACCTGCTCATGCTCGTAAACCTCCATTAAAGATGAAAGTTTAGACTGCATGTCCTGCAGGACAATCCACTTCGGGTCAACGGGAGTCGGAACGGGCCGTGACGTCGGCAACGTCTGTGCATGCAAATCATCGCACCTAACGAGACCCTCGGACTCAGTGTCACGCTTTCGCTTAACAGGCGAACAGCCATCCGATGACTGAAAGTGGTCAGAGCTGCCCCAATGGCTACAGCCAGGACGCTGGACCTGTCCTGAAGGGACTGACTTGCGCTTTAAGGGTCTAGAAACCTTACGCCAAGGTTTCTTATGCGGCAAGTCGTCGGAAGACGAGGAGAACTTAGTCTCCCCCGTCTTATGGTAAGGACGTTCTTGATGAGAAACGTCTGATACCATAGAGGGAACGTCTGTACTGTACGTCGGTTTACACCTCTCGCTCCCTTAAGTCCTACGACATTCCTTCTCCCTGGTGCAGGGGAGCCTGAAAGAGGTCTCGGACTAGGGGAGCGACAAGCACGAACAGACGAACCCTCGGTCGCAACACTAAACACATTTTGCGCACTTTCCACTTTACCACTTTGATTTTCTACTTTACCACTTTGACTCTTTAACAACTTAACATCGGACATAAGCTGGTTCCTGTCCGAGGCTAAGGTTTCAACCTTCTCACCTAATGCTTGAATAGCTAAAAACATATCGCGCATTGAAGGTTCATGAGTGCTAATAGGGGGTTCAAAAACTACCACTACAGGGGAAGGATTAGGTTCAGGGGCATGGGAGGAGGAAAATTCTAAAGATCTAGATGAGCTTCTCCTCACCCTATCTCTTTCGAGCTTACGAGTATACTTTGCATACTCTAACCACTCGAATTCCGATAAAACCACGCACTCCTCACACCGATCTCCTAATTGGCAGGATTTACCCCGCCAATTAGCACAAACAGTATGAGGGTCGATAGAGGCTTTCGGAAGACGTTTGTTACAATCTTTCGCACATTTGCGATATACAGAAGGGTCAGCCATTATGAAAAACCAGAGAAAATCCAAAGGAAAGCCAAGTTCATCAACAAAAAACGAAAAGCAAAAAAGGTTTCAAGAGTTTTATTGAAGGAACACACCAACACAGCGAAAGCCAATAAAACCCAAAACAAAGTACTTCACCAATTCGGTAGAAAACTCGAGGTCTAGAGCGAGCGGAACCAATGTTGTCGGTGACACCGACAGAGAAGAACTGGAGTGGTTGAGAAGTATGTGCGGTATCTGGCCGATAGTCGGCGCTGGTGGGCACACCCGCAACCTTCATGGCGATCGCTCGCGAGTTTTTTGGAATCTGTCGGGCCGTCGGAGACGTCAGCTATTTATATATTCACCGGCTAAGTTTAATATTTAAAAAGCTCCAGGTTTGTATACTAGGAAAAATACAAATTACTTACAAATTTCTTATTTGTTCTGGCGTAGATACAAACCCTCCGCGATTTATAGGGGTGACTTACTCTAAGGAGGGAGGAAGTCCTCACCAACTGGCCTTGGTCATGACCCGGGGTTCTCTCTATTTCGATCTGTGATCGATAGTAGAAGGGACCCTACCATCGCTATAATCAAGTGCCGATATGAGGTAATGCACTGATAGCTGCCTGTAGAAGCTTGTGTGTGAGTGGAACTAACAGTGTGGCTTATCTTTAACATAGAAACGAGTACAAAACCTACTGTTCTTGAGACTTACCCAATACCCTCCCTCAGAAAGGTATTGGGGACGTAACAAAGTATTACTCTATACTTAAGAGGCACAAGGGAAATGAGTCTTACCTGCAGTGAGGTGAGGTCAGCTATGCTGAGGCATGTGGAGCGGTTTTCCCCAGAGGAGAGAAGGTGAAAGGAAGAAAGGAGCTAGTCGTTCTTACTCATTCACCGCAGACTAATCCAGGTAACCTCAGCCCTCAACCCTCTTCTACATGTCCATCAAGGAGCCTGAGGTGTTTAGACCATTTGTTGTGCGACCACCACAGGACCGATGGAAAAGGTCTCCATGTTCTTGTGGGTTACGTCTTTGCAGGTAGTAGGCCATGAAGGTTGACTGACGCTTCCATATGCCCACTTACAATATCTGCGCCACAGAGTAGTTTCTTGATCGCCAGGGACGTAGCAACGTCACTGACGTTACGAGCTCTGGGTCTTAGGATGGAGGAGGGTCTAGATTGAAAGCAACCTCGATAGCCTTACGATCCCAAAGGGGAAGGAAATCCTTGAGATCCTCCACTTGACCTTCCCGGGCTGGTCAACAGTGACGACACACAGGGGCGAACTGGTGTCGTTCTTTTAAGGTAACACCACAGACTCCTCACTGGGTAAAACCCCAGTTGATGGGTCTTCGGTTACCGAACAAAGACTCTTTATCTGAAATGGGCTGCACCTAGGGTACAGCACACTCGGATTTTGAGTCTTGGCAATCAATTCAGGGACGCCGCTGAGGATTACTTCTCCCCGTCTCCTAGACTAGGAGACATCAGAAGATGGATCATACAACACACTAACTCTCTTGGTCAAAGCACAAGTGAGTAAAAAGGGCCGTCTTCCATGTAAGGAAGCGATCTGCTGCCTGGCATAAAGGTTCGTAGAGAGGGGCCTTCAGGGACTGAAGAACCCGTCCGCGTTCCCAGGATGAGGTTGAGATGCGACGGGGGACAAGTTATCTCAAACTTTGTATAAATAAAGGCATCGATGGGAGAGAATCCCCTTCCACGACATCAGTCACAAAGGACAGAACACTTTGCCTGGAAGACCGACGCTGAAAAGTGTCTGAGCTGCCGGGACATCTTTTCCGCAACTCGTTGCGAAAGGCTTCTCTGAGAGAGGTGGTGTAGGACCATCCCAGGCGTAAAGTCAAAGCAAAGCTACGGCTTAGCAAAGTGTTAGCATGTGGCTCATTAGAAAATCGTGTCGTGGAGGAAGATCCCTCGGAACTCCGTCAGGAGTTGTAGAAGATCCGGGAACCATTCTGCAGGATGCCATAGCAAAGCTATTGGAGTCATTGATAAGATCTTGCTTATCCTGACTTGGCTGAGGACTTTCTCACCAGACCGAATGGGGGAAAAAAAGGCGTACATCTTTAAGCTGTCCCACCGATCTTGGAATACATCTTGTTCAAGGGCCTGGTGAAGGGTCGAATGGGAGTCGGAATTTCAGGGCCGTTGCGGGCATGACCACAGTAGGGGACCTCACAAAGTTAAGACTTTGTTGGATACAAGATGATTCAAAGACAATAGGAGCCCACTATCTGAGTGGTCAGTTCAGATTATCTGCAAGTACATTCCTGTACCAGGAATGACGCGAGTGGATGGGGGCACCTACGTGTCCTCTGTCCATCTGAGGCTTCCTACTGCTAGATGGTTCTCTACGAGAGGTGAATGCTGGTACCTTTCTGAATCGGGCCAACGGACGAGGATGGAATGGTGCGGCATATTGCCCCCACCTCTTTTTGATGTATTAAAGAGAGCATCAGATCCAGAAGGGAGACGAGAAGATGGGCCTCTTTGCAGAAGCTCTCGTCTGCCACCCCCATCCGCGGTCTGTCCAGCGGGAGGGGGGGGAGATTGCATAGCAATAAACACATCTTGAGGTGTTGTCGAGACGTGTAACTATTTGCATGTTCTTGCAATGAAGAGGAGAGGAGCCTGCCCACCCTCCAAATGCCACCAATCTTGTGTGGTTGGCCGAATAATCCCGATACCCAACAGTAAACCAGTTAATCAGTACAGCTTATGTTATAAGAGCGATTATCCATAGAGATCACCTTCCGCACAGAAAACCGGACGCATCCAACTAACCCCAAGAGGAGATTGAGATGTATCTTTAATCTATTGTTGGATGGGTAATAAGCATGAGTCTACTATGTAGTAGTAGCACCGGACTATGAGCATGACAAGCATACATGTGTAGATAGACTTAAAAGTCGTGTCCGGAACTCAGTTGGAGAACATTCGTAATGGAGATTTTTCCTTTTTAGGATGAAAACGTTCGTGCTTCTCCGTCTCCGATCGGTAAAATAGCATTAGTATTGAATGTTCCCTATTAGGGGACAGATATGCTTATTAGAAGTTTCTAGTCAGAGCCATTGTAGGAAACTAAAACTTCCGATCGGGAGAAAGGAAAAAAGTGCCTACAAGAAGGCAGAACGTAAATGCCGTATGTCTGGTTACAGAAAAGTAGCCAAGTAATGTACTGAATAACCTAGTTTCAGTGAGGGATATAGCTATAGAACTTAACAGAACGGAGTTCTAATTGCAAGATGTCTGTGTGCTCTTCCTGCTTACTGCACCAATGTGCTGAGCGCTGATGCACGGGCGAGAACTGGCGCACGGGCAAGTGTTGGCGCACGGGCAAGTGTTGGCGCACGGGCAAGTGTTGGCGCACGGGCAAGTGTTGGCGCACGGGCGAGCGTGATCTGGTGCGTGCGCGCGGGTGAGATCTGGCGAACAGGAGAGTGTTGGCGCTTAGGAGAGAGCTGGCGAGCGCATAGGCGAGACCTGGCACGCAAGAGTGCTGGCGTGCAGAAGAGCACTGGCGCTTAGGAGAGAATTGATGCGCGCAGGGGCAAGTGATAGCGCGCCCTCGCGGGAGAGTGATGACGCGCAGGAGAACGCTGGCGCGCAGGAGTGTGTTGGCACGCAGGAGATCGTTGGAGCATAAGAAAGTGCTGGCGCGCAGGAGATTGCTGGAGCGCAGGAGATTGCTGGAGCGCAGGTTGTAGCTGTCGCATAGGAAAGCGTTGGTGAGCAGGAGTTTCGGTGAGCTCTGTTGCACTGGTGATCGTTGGCGCGCTGGTAGGCGCTGAGGGCCAGCAGGTGAAGGTGCGCGCCAAAGCATTGTAGAGCGCTGACGAGCAGGATGGCGCTGACAAGCAGGCTGGCGCTGACGAGTAGGCTGGCGCTGACGAAACGTTGGCGAGCGCTGGTGCACTGCAGGGAGCTGGCGAGCTGAAGAGCGTTGACGAGCTGCTGTACACTTGGGTAGGGCCTCAGGAGGCTGTACCAGGAACAGAACTGGGGATGGTAGGTCGGCAGGTCGGCTGGCAGGTAGCACAGGAATAGGGATGTGCCCTTTGGAAAGGCGAACATCCACCGATGGAGATCGCAAACGATCTACAGAATTGTCCGGGACCGAAGTCGGAGGGCTAGTAGCAGCGTCGTCGGAAGAAGGTCCAGGAACGGGTGAAGATCGAGGACCAAGATACGACTGAAGCGGACACTCCTCTGCGGGGTACGGCTGCGATGACAAGGCTGAAGTGCCGAAGAGGCGCTTTTCACCGATGGTGAAAGCGACCTCTAAAGCGAAGCGTCGGGCGAGCTCTGCGACGGAGATGCTCTCTAGGGGCCATTGGATCAGCAAGCTGACCAAGAGCAGCAGCAGTCCTCCAAAGAGGAGTCTCTAGGAGTGAATTCCCCCGAGGGGGAGAAACACTCACAGGAGAGACAGATGTAGGACTAAGTTTCCCCCTCGAAGGATGATCAGGACCGGGGAAAACTAAGTCGGCAACAACAGCTGGAGAGTCTGGAGGGGCAGGGGAGTCGGCAGAAACCACAGAAAACACCTCTGACACCGTGAAGTCGACGAGCGCAAGAGGATCTGCCTCCAAAGTTGACGATGACGGATGCACAATTGCACCCCGGAGGATGACCTGCAGCAAGGAGTCCTTGGAGGGTGGACCTGGAAGCCCCATGGATGACCAAACCTGTAACACAGAAGACATAGACAAGGCGGCCTCACTTGGGGGAGAGGTGGGGCAGCTTCGCTAGGGGAAGCAATACCATCTCTTGAGGACCAGGGTTCGCAAAAATTAAATGGGTCCATGCTACTACTTGACGGTCTCTCGGAAGAGACCGCCGAATGAGTAGGAGCTTCGGAGGAAGGTCGGGAGATGGAAGAAGCAGCCTTAGACTTCTTCCGCTGTCGCTCGCTCAAACCTCTCCCACTGGGAGGCAGACCACTCCCGACACTCACTACACTTGTTGTTGAAATCACACCGTTGACCTTTGCAGACGAGACAAAGGGTGTGGCGATCGGTCTCCACCGCCGACATAATAGGTTCTGCAGGGCTGGCCATCAAGTCCAGGGCAGGTGCGCATGTTTGCAGAAGTTAACACATACAGTACACACACTAACACAAAGTAAAATAAAAAAAAGAATTAATGGCAGTACAAATAACGGCGAAGGATGAGGAATGGCAACAACCGTACGCCATCCGAGCCAAAAAGGAAAGTGAGCTAAATCACCGGTGTGCAAGTGGGAGCGGTAGCAAGCTACCCCCCCCAGCCCCGCTAACTAGCGGTGTGGGTAGTTAACCTTCGCTAAATTTTAATGGCTTGTCATTTCAGCTACGCAGAAAGTAATACCCCTAAATAAATAACGTAGGTTTGTATTCCAGTTACGGAACAAATTAACACTTAACTTTACGATGAATTTAAAATATCTTTTTTTTTTTACCTTTTTCTAATTCTTTTTTTACTTTACGTCTTTATTTTATAAATTTAATTATAATATGTATTTTCTTTATTACTGCCACTTTTCTTTGGTTTTTATCTGGCGCTTGGTCTGTTTCTACCAAAAGCCTCTTTTTAAAATAATCGTCCATAGAAGCTTGTTTCTGCCTGCTTCTTAAAAATTTCCTAAACTGACTCGGACAAACTTCATTACAGTATTTAAGCGCACGACCTGTGAGATTTTTTTCTGGGTGTCTCTTTTCTACGAAAGACACCATTTTAAAGTAGCTATCAAGACGCTCCTTAATTTCTGCCATTGTCAGTGGGTCATCCTCCTTCCTCACCCTGCACTCTTCCTGGACAATGTTCACTCGCATGGCCTTCAACTCCTTCATGTCATCCGTCGTAAGTTCCCCTTGGTGCTCCTCGATTAGCTCATCAATGTCAGGCTCGTCAACTTCCAGACCTAAGGACTTCCCGAGTGTAATGATCTCGGCAACTTCAGATTGAGCAACAGGTTCAGGATCGTCAACATTTTCGGAATCAGCTTCACCTAGGTCTGCGTGGAAGCCCCTGAAAGCTCATGCGGAGATGGCATCAGGCCACGACTTCTTCCACGCAGAGTTTAAGGTACGCCTCAAAACCTCTTGCCAAGCTTGATCGATGATTTTGAGGCGTATGACAATATCAAAATGCTCCTTCCAAAATTGACGAAGGGTGAGGTTTGTGCTCTCATTGATTTTAAAACATCTCCTGAAGAGATATTTCGTATATAGCTCCTTGAAATTTGAAATCACAGGCTGGTCTATGGGCACGAGGAGAGGGGTGGTGTTCAATGGAAGATAGAGAAACTTAATGAAGGAATATTCTGCTACGATATCTTCCTCGAGGGCAGGAGAGTGAGCAGGGGCGTTGTCCAGCACCAGTAGGCATTTCATAGGGAGATGATTCTTTTCCAAATACTTTTTCACAATCGGTTGAAACAAACATTTATCCACTCGATGAACAATTGTCTTGTTATCCAGGCTTTTCCAATAGCCCTCCACAACAGGTGAAGATTTTCCTCAGTGACTTTGTGGATCTTGAAGGATCAAGGAGTATTGGAGTGATACAACAGCAAGGGTTTCACCTTGCAATCCCCACTGGCATTTGCACAGAGTGCAAGGGTAAGCCTGTCCTTCATAGGCTTATGCCCGGGTAGCCTCTTTTCTTCTGCCGTGATGTACGTTCGAAGAGGCATTTTTTTTCCAAAAAGCCCAGTTTCGTCGCAATTGAAGACTTGCAGGGGACTGTAGCTTTCCTGGACAGTCAACTCGTCGAATGTCTTAACAAAGGCTTCAGCCGCTTTCAGGTCCGCGCTTGCAGCCTCTCCATAACGCACCAAAGAATGAATGCCTGAGCATCTCTTAAACTTTTTAAACCACCCACAAGAAGCCTTGAACTCTGGGAGTGACTGCTTCGATGTTCCTTCTCCTGCGTTGGCTTTGGCCTGAGCATGCACAAGATCACCGAAAATGGTGCTGGCTTTCTGGCAGATTATCGCTTCGGTGATAGTGTCTCCTGCCATTTCTTTGTCCTTTATCCAGACAAGCAGCAGTCTCTCCATCTCATCGTGGACATGGCTCCTCTTGCTGGAGAAAACAGTCACACCCTTAGAAGGTGTTGCTGCTTTGATAGCTTCCTTCTGCTTCAGGATCGTTCCTATCGCAGAGGAATTTCGGCCATATTCCTTCACGATCACACTTAACCCCATGCCAGCCTCATATTTCTTGATTACTTCAATCTTCATCGGCATGGAAAGCATCATCCTCTTCTTTCCCTTGGCATCAGCTACTTTCTTGGGACCCATTGCTGATAATGAACTTGATATCACACACGATACAGTACAATTGTTACGAAAGCGAAATCACAAACACTAAGTCAATGCGTAATATACTGCTGCCGAAACAAAAGGACATAGGAACGCCAATGCGTAGATGCATGATGGGATACAGTACAGTAGATGCTGACCCATAGGAGAGCAGGATCTTATGGTGGTAACTAGCATCTGAGTACGGAGATAACCAATGGGAGCACGGAAGGATGGTAGCAAGTTTACAGGCTGGCAGCACGTGAATTTTTAAATCAAGTCTCGTACACGGTCGGGCTCTCACACCATACCTCCTTTCGTTGTCGGAAACAATTTTCGTGATGGTAGTCGTAAAATTCTTCGCATCTCGTTTTGCAAAGTGAAAATTTCGTAAGCAGATTCTTTCATGTCGAGAGGTTTGATTGTACTGTATTATATATTTACCAATTATCCAGCCCTATGAGTTGAACTCAACTCTTACAAGGCTAGCCAATCTATTTTAGCAATAAAATGTTATTTTTATTAATAAAATAAATTTTTGAATATACTTACCCGGTGATTATATTAGCTGCAACTCTGTTGCTCGACAGAAAACTCTACGTTCAAAATACGCCAGCGATCGCTATGCAGGTAGGGGGTGTACATCAACAGCGCCATCTGTCTAGCAGGTACTTAGTACTCAATGTAAACACAGAACCAATTTTCTCCTCGGTCCACTGGGTCTCTATTGGGGAGGAAGGAAGGGTCCTTTAATATATAATCACCGGGTAAGTATATTCAAAAATTTATTTTATTAATAAAAATAACATTTTTCAATATTAAACTTAGCCGGTGATTATATAAGCTGATTCACACCCAGGGGGGTGGGTAGAGACCAGCATTACTTGTTTACATTATTATGAGCTAAGTATTTTGTATTTCATTTTAGCAGTTATTCAAAATAACAAACATAAAATAAATAAGTACCTGGTAAGGAAGTCGACTTGAACAATTACTCTGCCTTTTTAAGTACGTCTTCCTTACGGAGCCTCGCGATCCTCTTAGGATGCTGAGCGACCCCTAGGATCTGAAGTATCAAGGGTTGCAACCCATACAACAGGACCTCATCAAAACCTCTAATCTAGGCGCTTCTCAAGAAATGACTTTGACCACCCGCCAAATCAACCAGGATGCGAAAGGCTTCTTAGCCTTCCGGACAACCCAAAAACAATAATAAAACATTTCAAGAGAAAGATTAAAAAGGTTATGGAATTAGGGAATTGTAGTGGTTGAGCCCTCACCCACTACTGCACTCGTTGCTACGAATGGTCCCAGAGTGTAGCAGTTCTCGTAAAGAGACTGGACATTCTTAAGATAAAAAGACGCGAACACTGACTTGCTTTTCCAATAGGTTGCGTCGATTATACTTTGCAGAGATCTATTTGTTTAAAGGCCACGGAAGTTGCGACAGCTCTAACTTCGTGTGTCCTTACCTTCAGCAAAGCTTGGTCTTCCTCATTCAGATGGGAATGAGCTTCTCGTATTAACAGTCTGATAAAATAGGATAAAGCATTCTTTGACATAGGCAAAGATGGTTTCTTAACTGAACACCATAAAGCTTCAGACGGGCCTCGTAAAGGTTTTTAAATAGAACTTAAGAGCTCTTACAGGACATAAGACTCTTTCTAGTTCATTTCCAACCATACGATAAGTTTGGAATATCGAACGATATTGGCCAAGGCCGAGAAGGCAGCTCGTGTTTGGCTAGAAAACCAAGTTGTAGAACATGTAGCCGTTTCGGATGAGAATCCGATGTTCTTGCTGAAGGCATGAATCTCACTGACTCTTTTAGCTGTGGCTAAGCATACCAGGAAAAGAGTCTTTAAGGTGAGATCTTTCAGGGAGGCTGATTGTAGCGGTTCGAACCTGTCTGACATAAGGAATCTTAGTACCACGTCTAAATTCCAACCAGGTGTAACCAAACGACGCTCCTTCGTGGTCTCAAAAGACTTAAGGAGGTCCTGTAGATCTTTATTGTTGGAAAGATCTAAGCCTCTGTGACGGAAGACTGATGCCAACATGCTTCTGTAACCCTTGATAGTGGGAGCTGAAAGAGATCGTTCTTTCCTCAGATATAAGAGGAAGTCAGCTATTTGAGTTACAGAGGTACTGGTCGAGGATACGGATACTGACTTGCACCAGTTTCGGAAGATTTCCCACTTCGATTGGTAGACTCTAAGGGTGGATGTTCTCCTTGCTCTAGCAATCGCTCTGGCTGCCTCCTTCGAAAAGCCTCTAGCTCTCGAGAGTCTTTCGATAGTCTGAAGGCAGTCAGACGAAGAGCGTGGAGGCCTTGGTGTACCTTCTTTACGCGTGGCTGACGTAGAAGGTCCACCCTTAGGGGAAGTGTTCTGGGTACGTCTACTAGCCATCGAAGTACCTCGGTGAACCATTCTCTCGCGGGCCAGAGGGAAGCAACTAGCGTCAACCTTGTCCCTTCGTGAGAGGCGAACTTCTGCAGTACCTTGTTGACAATCTTGAACGGAGGAAATGCATATAGATCTAGATGTGACCAATCTAGTAGAAAGGCATCTATATGAACTGCTGCTGGGTCCGGGATTGGTGAGCAAAATATTGGGAGCCTCTTGGTCATCGAGGTTGCGAAGAGATCTATGGTTGGCTGGCCCCAGGTGGCCCAAAGTCTCTTGCATACATCCTTGTGGAGGGTCCATTCTGTTGGAATTATTTGTCCCTTCCGACTGAGACAATCTGCCATGACATTCAAGTTGCCTTGGATGAACCTCGTTACTAGTGATATGTCTAGACCTTTTGACCAGGTGAGGAGGTCCCTTGCGATCTCGTACAATGTCAGAGAGTAGGTCCCTCCTTGCTTGGAGATGTACGCCAAAGCCGTGGTGTTGTCCGAGTTCACCTCCACCACTTTGCCTTGAAGGAGAGACCTGAAGCTTTTCCAGGTCAGACTTACTGCTAGTAGCTCCTTGCAGTTGAAATGCATTGTCCTTTGACTCGAGTTCCATAATCCCGAGCATTCCCGACCGTCTAATGTCGCACCCCAGCCTACGTCCGATGCGTCCGAGAAGAGAACGTGGTTGGGAGTCTGAACAGTCAGGGGAAGACCCTCTCTAAGGTTGATATAGTCCTTTCACCAAGTCAGACAAGACTTTATCTTTCCGGAAACCGGGATCGAGACCGCTTCTAGCGTCTTGTCCTTTTTCCAGTGAAAAGCTAGATGGTATAGAAGAGGACGGAGGTGTAGTCTTCCTAGTGACACAAATTGATCCACGGATGACAGTGTCCCTACCAGACTCATCCACAACCTGACTGGACAGCGTTCCTTCTTCAGCATCTTCTGGATGGATAGCAGGGCTGGGGGCTGATCGTCTTGTTCAGCAACGTCCTCATCAGAGGGTTCCTCATCCGAAACTGATGAGGAAACGGCAACGGAGTGGGCAACGTCTGACTCGCTGAATCCGGTCGCACTGGTGGATGCGTGACGGAGCCGGACGCAATATCATGGAACTGCTGCACAGTCTGTGAACTGTCAACAACCATGGGTGCGCGAGGAAGTACAGCGTCAACCCGAAACTGTCTAGACTGTCTGGGTTGTGCAGTCAACACCCTACCGGGTTGCTGAGGTTGACGCACTGCGTCACAACAAGTCACCTCTGCTGGTTGTTGAACGTCCTGAACGTCAACAACCACCTCCGAGCGTCGCTTAACGTCAACGTGCGACTGGCAACCCACACTGGGTCGCATCGGTGGAGGAACCACCTCAACTGGCAGACGCGAGTAGGTTACCTCAGCGTCAACAGGGCGCACAACCGACCGGTTGGAAGGTTGTTGGCCAGAAGGAGGAACCACCTCAACTGGCAGACGCGAGTAGGTTACCTCAGCGTCAACAGGGCGCACAACCAACCGGTTGGAAGGTTGTTGGCCAGAAGGTTCTTCTCCGCATTTAAGTCCTCTATCAAGGACGCAAGCTTGGACTGCATGTCTTGCAGCAAAGCCCATTTAGGGTCTACGGGAGCAGGTGTGGCAACAGACGGGGTTAGCGACTGAGGCGGAACCATTTACCATCCCTGAAAGCCTTGTTATGTGTGACATAATAGTACAGCAAAACTTCAAAGGCTCAACAAAAATTGAGAAGTTGACCTGTAAACAACTTGGAGCGTCTCCTGGCTAGGCGCCAGGGCGAGTCTACCAGAATTGAGAAGTCTATCTGGGCAGAGGCATGAACTCCCAAGCCGAGAACTTCTCTCGTGTCCTATCAGACTCGAGCTCTATAAGCCAGTTTAAAAGAAGGGAAATCAAAGGCTGTATCCCTAAAACTCCTCCTGGTGCAAAAACCAGTCGCCTAGCCAACGTAACGCTCTCTAGGAGAGCGAGAGAGCACTAGCTTAAAAACAACGGCTTCGAAGTAGCTAGGCCTAGTGTAAGTTCTGACGTTTAGGCGAACGAGGAGCAGCAGTTACAAGATCCGGACGAAGATCCTTAAAAAATCATCATGATTTAATTAAAGTCCATAGGAGGCTAAGCAGCTTAAGGCTCCTCTCCAAATGACAGAGTCCTCAAGGGAATATCAGTAGGAGGGAGAACAGCACTTTCTCATCTACAGGAACCTTGTCCGATAAAAGCTAGGTTACCTCAGTGAGTCTCTCACTGGTGCATTAGTAGCAGACCAGAAGGCAACGTCATGTAACTGCTTGACAGTTTGTGAACTGTCAACAACTGAACTGTCAACCACAACAGGTGCGTGAGGACATACAGTGTTCACTCGAGACTGCTTTGACTGTCTATACTGAGCAGTCAAAACAACTCTAGAATGCGGAGGTTGACGCACCGCGTCAAAACAAAACAACTTAGACTGTTGTTGTACCTCGCGAACGTCAACGGAAGGTTCCGTGCGTTACTGAACGTCAACATGCGGCTGGCAGGGTACACTGGAACGCATGGGTGGTGGGACTCTCTCAGCTGGAGTGCGGCAGAAGGTCGCCTCAGCGTCCACAGGACGCACAACCGTGGTTGGTTGTAGGCTAGAGGTTGGTGCAGTGTCAACCTTCTCCGCACGAAAGTCCCGCATCAATGACGTTAACTGAGACTGCATGGTCTGCAGCAAAGACCACTTAGGGTCTACAGGAGCAGGTGCGGCAACAGACGGTGTGACTGCCTGATGCGGTACCGCTTTGCCTCTCTTAGGAGGTGAGCAGTCGTCGGAAGACTGCAGCGAGTCCGAACTGACCCAGTGGCTACAACTGGGCCGTTGGACTTGCGCGGAAGGGACCGACTTGCGCTTAATAAGCTGCGAGACCTTGGTCCATGGTTTCTTACGAGAAACCTCTTCCGCAGACGAGAAATAAATGGGCTCTCTCGTCTTTGTGTGGGTGGGGCGATCTTGGGTAGATACGCCCGAAACCACGGAGGGAAACGTCTGTTCGTTGATCAAGGCCTGACGAACCCATAAGTCGTTCGACATTACTTCTCCCCTGGGCTTGGGAGCTTGCAAGAGGTCCCGGACTAGGTGAACGACAGGCACGAACAGACGAACCCTCGGACGCAACACTGTAACACTTTGCGCATATCACTTTATCACTTCGATTTTCTGTTTTGCACTTATTTACTGAAATCGAAACTTTTACTGATTTCTACCTGAAACACGCAATTCTACCCTCATTAAAAGGTAGTAATTGCGAAATCAGTCGTATAATGCAGCTCATTAATACTAGCAAAAAACAGAAAACATATATAAAGATAAAAAATTCAGTGGCTGGGAAAGAGACTAAACACTAGTTCAAATAAACTACGTTTACAATCTCTCACCGCACATAGCCTGGGGACAAGAATAAAACCCTAGAAACGTTTTACCTTCTTCCCCGTACAGCGACTAGGGACGAGAGTAACACGAGAACAACGTTACCCGCTTGAACGGAACGTTTTCTCTCCTCTCTCTCCCTCCGTCTCTATCTCTCTCTCTCTTTCTCTATTGATTTCGCACCTAAGAGAAGAGCCCAATTATATATCGTCAAAAAAACATGTTATTTGACTAAAGGAAAAAAACTGAAAGGTTTTCCAATAAAAAGTTCCTTTAATTTAGAATTTAAAACATTAAAGCTAAGAAAGAATGAACAAAACGTCAGAATCGATTTACTCTTACTGCAAAGTGAAACCGTGATACACTCTCTCTCTATCGTAACGATAGAGCGCATGTTGAACGTCCTGAACGTCAACAACTGCGTAGTCTAAAAAACTAAACGTTAGTTCATCTTTGAAAACAGTACGAAGACTATCAAAGAAATTCTTTCATAAAACATTAAATTTAAAAAGTTTTAAATTCTTTAAAGGCTAAATACGATATAACGGGCTCAACGTTGATTAACTTCGGTTCCAAGTTAGGACCGCCTACTATCAGGAAAGGTCGCATATAAACAAAACATAAAAATTATCTTTATATGTTTATAATAAATGGAAAGTTAATCGAAGAGGCCTAATAAAGGCGGAGAGATATAAATATATAGATCTATAACGTGTTAAGCAAAATTACTAAAAACCTAAACACACTTCCGTCTAAGGGAAGGGTCGGCCATTTAAAAGTGAAAGAGAGTCCATACTCTCTTTGTCACCCTAATTAAATCTATCCAAAACGAGTTCAAGTTTTGAGATGAAGATAAAACACCTGCATAGCGAAAGCTCAAAACTAGAATAGTGTACTTCACCAAATAGTTGTGAAAACAAATCCAGTTAGTAACAGCGTATTAGTAGGTCTTGCCGGTAGCCCGACAGAGAGAAAAATTGGTTCTGTGTTTACATTGAGTACTAAGTACCTGCTAGACAGATGGCGCTGTTGATGTACACCCCCTACCTGCATAGCGATCGCTGGCGTATTTTGAACGTAGAGTTTTCTGTCGAGCAACAGAGTTGCAGCTTATATAATCACCGGCTAAGTTTAATATTGAAAATTATATCTATAACACTTTCCATTCACTATACAACTGTTGAAGCTCATCTGAATGTAACAATTATCATTAAAGTAATGACCCACAGTGTTGGCATGCTCGGCACATTCATTACCTATTGCCAAATTCATATGAACCTGCCAGGAATGTTTAATTACGAGGAACGCAAGCCATTGCAAAGCAGACAAATTAATTGTGGAAAATTATGTAGATTATAGTTCATTATATGCTTTAATTTCATGTCAAATACATGAACCATATATCTTACTAAATTGTTACCCTGTGGTTTTTTTAAGCATTTTTAGGTTTCATTATAGAACAGTATATTATTAGTTAGGACACTGAAACTACCACAATTGAATAAATCTTTGCAAATACATCATTCTGAACCCCATATACTACTGGCAGAAACCTCTATTAACAAAGTTATAGATTTTGATAAAAAATTAATGTTTTGCTCCTTTTATTTCATAGCACAGGCCACAGGAGCCACCCAGTAGTTCAGAAAAACTGATAGGTGGTGTTTCTGTCGTAAGTTACTTGTTCTAACAGAATAAAGGGCCCTACATTTTATATTCTATACTTCTTGATTATTTGTTTTCAATATTGGAGTATGCAATATAATTGTAGCTCTTATTCTATTTATCATGTTAATAATGAAAGATTACGGTAGAAACGTGTTTCATATATTTAATCTGATAGTGGGAAATGGAAGCCAAGACTATGTTTGAACAGAGGCTGGAGCGCGAAGCTACAACTTACTCCCTTTGATAACCATGTACTCATTCCTTGATTGTAGGTTGGCCAGGGCACCAACCACCTGTTGAGATACTACCACTGAAGAGTTATGGGGTCCTTTGACTGGCCAGACAGTACTACATTGGATCTTTATCTCTGGTTACGGTTCACTTTCCCTTTGCCTAAACATACACCGAATAGTCTGGCATATTCTTTACAGATTCTCCTCTGTCCTCATACATCTGACAACACTGAGATTACCAAACAATTTTTCTTCACCCAAGGGGTTAACTACTGCACTGTAATTGTTTAGTGGCTACTTTCCTCTTGGTAAGGGTAGAAGAGACTTTTTAGCTATGATAAGCAGCTCTTCTAGGAGAAGGACACTCCAAAATCAAACCAGTGTTCTCTAGTCTTGGGTAGTGCCATAGCCTCTGTACCATGGTCTTCCACTGTCTTGGGTTAGAGTTCTCTTGCTTGAGGGTACATTCAGGCACGCTATTCTATTCAACTTCTTTTTCTCGTGTTGTGTTAAAGTTTTTATAGTTTATATAGGAAATATCTATTTTAATGTTGTTGCTATTCTTAAAATATTTTATTTTTCCTCTTCTCCTTTCCTCACTGAGCTATTTTCCCTGTTGGGGCCCCTGGGCTTATAGCATCCTGCTTTTCCAACTAGGGTTGTAGTTTAGCAAGTAATAATAATAATAATAATAATAATAATAATAATAATAATAATAATAATAATAAACGGATTTTGAGCGAAGCGAAAAATCTATTTTTGGGCGAGATAGCCATGACGTCCTGATGGAAGGTTCCTTCAGTAGCTTCCTGAGGGTATATATGACTACAGTACATATTCCCAGAGAATTAAACTAAAGGTTTCACACATTTCTAACTTCTGGCGCAAGTACCCATAAGGTTTCCCTTTAGGATATCGTATAATAATAGGGGACGTATGCTTGACACGCCACATAGCTATCTGCACCCCACATAGCGTTTACGCTTCGAGTGGGAAGTGTGGCAAGTATCAGGAGGAGCCGTTACAAAACTCTCCTCCTGCGTTACTGTTTCGGTACCTAGCAATGTAAACAAGCGGCCGCCATAGCTGGCCGCCATCTTGGTTTACGTCACATCTGCGCGCTTCAATCCTGATTCTATCCAGCGTAACTGTCAGCCTCCATGATACAATAAGAAAGGGAGGGGCCTGACAGGACAGAATAGAGAACGAGGGCGGGTCCATCAGGACGTCATGGCTAGCTCACCTAAAAATAGATTTTTCGCTTCGCTCAAAATCCGTTTTTGGGGCTCAAGCCATGACGTCCTGATGGAAGTGTACCAGAGAATTAGTGTATCGTGGATTTTTCCCCCCGTTTCGGTAGTGCCTTCTACTTCAAACAATATTCCTTTGGTCTGATGACCTTAGAGACCGTGACATCTCCGTTACATGTCACTACCAATAGCATAAGCTATGACATGGCTTCCTGCCCCCCTGGCAGAGAAGTCCTGTTTGGACGATAGGAACATCTCGAAGTATCCTGATGAAGACAAACTCACCTGTATATGAGGATCTTGTCAGTCTCGTAGACAGATCAGGAAAGTTAATTACTGTACTTGTGTAGGAACAAATAATTCACTTTTCTTATATGAGCTTATATCAGACAGGAACAATATTATAACATGAATTATAATAAGGTTAAAATAGGGGTAAATAAAACTCAGTAACAGTAGTATATTTCATATAGAGGGGCGAAATAAGACGCATATGGTAGCGAAAATTCTATTTTATTCAAGAAAATATTCGCAATACAGTAATATGAAATAAGATAAATAATTTAAATAAAATCATTGAATAATAAACATAGATTAATGACTACATAGTGGAATCTGAAAGGGAAAACTTGTCATTACACACATGAGTTCCAAAGGAACTAAAAGTCTTTTAAGTCACAATACACTTCATGTCCGAATAAACATGTGGCACACGTGTTCAAATCTATGTTACTTCACCTTGTAGAAGAACAGTCTTTTGTGCCACTAAATGGCACTTAAAATCACTATGTATCGCACTATGGTCAACACAGGCACCCGTTGAGTTAGAGTCCCGAAATAACTCACTGTCCTACGCAGCACTAAGCAGCAGGTTTCAACACACTACCTGCGGCTACCACAAATCTTTTCACTTCGTGCACCTGCTTCACATAGTATTTAAAGAACACTCTTGAGGATTTCCAGCCTGTGAAGGATCGAAGGCTTTCGAAATCCATTCCTCGGAAAAAATTTGGGGAAGAGGCGACTTTTCTAGGATCATGACCTGCAGGTATACTGTCAGGATCTGCTCTGCGAATAAAGTAGGTGATTTTCGCCCTTAGTTGTTTAAGTGACAAATCACTACCCGATGCTTCTCCTTTAAAGAGTTGTCCTCCGCCAAAGTTTGAAGTTCTTCGAAGATAGACCTTTAGACTCTCCACTGGGCATACAGAGACATCTTCCTTCAGAGGGCAGATTCTCCATGGGCTCCACCTCTTAGTAGGGAGTTCATTCTTAGCGAGAAACGTTGGGTCAGGGAAGAGGGTAAGTTCCCCTGTTTCGGCGAACTGGATCTGGCCCTGTTCCCTAGATAAAGCCACTATTTCACTGACTCGTGCTCCCGAGGCGAGAGCAACAAGGAAAATCACTTTTTGAGTCAAGTCTTTCAGAGGGCAAGATTCATTGTCCAGGCTAGAGGCAAAATGGAGCACCTTATCCAGAGACCAGGAGATGGGTCTCGGTAGGGGTGCAGGACGGAGTCTAGCACATACCTTCGGAAGTTTGTTAAAGATTTCATTGGACAGGTCTATCTGGAAGGCATACAGTAGTGGTCTTGTCAAGGCCGATTTACAAGTGGAAATCGTGTTGGCTGCTAAGCCTTGTCCATGAAGGTGAATGAAGAAGGACATACAGAAATCTATGGTTATTTCCGTAGGATTCTTTGCCTTGACGAAAGATACCCACTTCTTCCAGGATGACTCATATTACCTTCTGGTAAACTTTGTTTTGTATTCCTCTAAGAAGTCTAAACATTTCTTCGAGATTCCAAACCTTTTCTTCACGGCTAGGGAGAGAAAATCATGAGATGAAAGTCTCTGGTTTTCCTTGATGAAGCGAAGACAGTCGACTTCTGAACCTGCTGGGAGAGAACTGGGTCCGGCAGAGGGATCAGCTTGGGCTGTAGCTTCAGGACTAGAGGGAACCAGTTCCTCCAGGGCCACTTGGGAGCCACTAGGGCTGCTGTTCCCTTGAAGGTTCTCAGTTTGGAGAGGACTTTCAGCAGAAGGTTGGGTGGAGGGAACAGGTAAATCTTGGACTATCTGTTCCAATCCAGGGACATGGCGTCCACCGCTTCCGCTTTGGGGTCCTCGTATGGAGTTGTTGGTTGTTGTCGCTCGTTGTGAAGAGGTCAATCTGCAGTTCCGGGACTTGACGGGAGATGAAGGAGAATGATCTTGCGTCTAGAGACCATTCCGACTCTATGGGGCTTGTCCTCGATAGAGCGTCCGCCGTCACATTGTGGAATCCTTGTAGGTGAACTGCTGAGAGGTGCCATTTCTTCCTGTCCGCTAGGCGGAAGATGGGTAACAGTACCTGGTTGAGTTGGGGTGATCGTGAGCCCTGACGGTTGAGACATCTGACCACAATGGCGCTGTCCAGAGTAAGACGGATGTGGATCGAAGGACGAGGAGACAGTTTCTTCAGAGTGAGAAGAACCGCCATGGCCTCCAAGATGTTGATGTGAAACGTCTTGAATAGGGGAGACCATGTTCCTTGAACTTGTCGCTGGTGGGAGTGGCCTCCTCATCCTTGTAGCGAGGCATCCGTGTGGATGATGACCGACGGAGGTGGTGGTTGAAGAGGAACTGATCTTATCAGGTTCTTTGCCTCCAACCACAGCTTGAGGAGTGAGCAAAGCCTGGTTGGCAGAGGTCTCTTGAGATCTCTTCGAGCGATGGATGCGTTTCGTCTCCAGACTCCCGATGCATCTTTTAGCTGTGCTCATAGCACTGGGTCTGTCACTGAGGCGAACTGTAGGGAGCCGAGCATTCGTTCCTGTTGTCATCTTGAAATCCGTTTGGATTTTAGAAGTCTCTTGACAGATCTGGCTATTTCCTTCCTTTTCTTCAGAGGGATGGAAAGATGGTGTGACTGAAGGTTCCAATGGATTCCCAACCATTGAAACTTCTGAGCTGGAGACAGTCGAGACTTTTTGGTGTTGATTTTGAAACCCAGATGTTCCAGGAACTGGGTCACCTTTCTGCAGGCACGCGAGCATTCTTCTGACGATGTCGCCCACACCAGCCAATCGTCTAGGTAAGCCATCACCTGGACGCCTTGAAGGCGTAGCTGTTGGACGATCGTGTCTGCGAGCTTCGTGAAGATTCTTGGGGCCACGTTGAGTCCGAAGGGCATAGCCCTGAAGGCGTATTGTCTTCTTTGAAGCTTGAATCCTAGGTAGGAGGAAGCCTGGTGATTCATTGGAATGTGCCAGTATGCGTCCGCCAGGTCTATTGAGACCGTGTAAGCCTTGTGAGGCAGTAAGGCTCTTATCTGTTGAAGAGTCAGCATCTTGAATTTGTTGTTCGCAATGAACTTGTTGAGAGGGGACAAGTCCAGAATGATTCTGAGTTTGTTTGAGTCTTTCTTGGGAACACAAAACAGTCTTCCCTGGAACCTGGTGGACTTCACCCTCTTGATCACCTTTTTGCTCAAGAGTTCTCGGACATATTCTACCAGGATGGGGGTTGAGGGTTGGAAGAATTGGTGGAAGACTGGAGGTGGTTTTATCCAGCTCCACTCTAGTCCCTTCTTGACGATGCTGTGGGCCCAAGGATTGGAGGTCCAACGATCCTGGAAGAGGCGGAGTCTTCCTCCCACCGGAAGCACTTCATTGCTTCTGGTTTCCCGAGGGTTTACCAGCTCGGCCGCTTGCTCCCCTTCCTCCTCTCCCTCTGGATGGACGACGAGAGGAGTCCTTGCCGGAGCCTCTACCTCTGGGGCGAAAGGTAGTGGATTGCCTTTCGTAGGCAGGGGTGAAAACTGGTGACTGGGCCACCACCGGCTGAGGGACCAGCTGAAATGTCTGCTGTGGTTGAGCCACTACCTGGGGAGTAGCGAGTGCCGGAAACTGGCGTTTGGCCTGACGCTGCTGGGGTCGTGACTTTTTGGACTTCTTCTTAGTCTGTGGACCCTCATCCTAAGAAGATTTCCTCTTTTGGGGTATGCCCCACTTATTGAGAAGGTTCCGATTCTCAGTGGCGGCTTTGTCCGCAATCTCTTTCACCAGGTCTACTGGAAAGAGGTATTTGCCCCAGATGTTGGATTAAATCAGTTTCCGCGGTTCGTGTTTAACGGTGGCGTCCGCAAACACGAACTCTCTACAGGCTCTTCAGGCCTTGATGAAGCTTTACAAGTCCTTCAACAAGGTCGCAAGGTGGGTCTTTGCAAGAACCATGTAGTAGTCCGGGACCCGAGTGTCCCCGGCCATTGTCTCAAGTTGTACTTGAAGAAACAGAGAGGCGGCCAGCCTCTCTTTCGTGTCCTGTTCCCGACGCAAGAGATAGTCGGTGAGCTTGGATAGGTCTTCATTAAACTGACATCCAGCGACGTCAGCCTCCAGCTTTCCAACCGTGAAGGTAAGCTGAATGTCCTTCCAGCTTTTATCATCAGGAGGTAGGGCGAGGGAGAGAGGCCTACATTCCTCCAATGTAGGGCAGGGTTTTCCTTCCTCCACCACCTTTAACACGGAATTCAGGGCCTTTTCCGCGAAGGGAAAGACCATGGTGGAAGGAGCAAGAAAGGACGGGTGTTTCTTGCTCAGCGCCGGCATTTTGGAGTTGGTATATCCTCTGCTCTAGAGGCAGTCAGCCAGCATAGCTTGAGCCTTGGCGTGGTCAAACACCATGACCTCCTTAGGCTCGGTCTCCTCCTTGGAGACTGGTTCGGACTTGAGACGGATGTAACAGTCCGGGTAGGCGTCAAAGCTAGGGTAGAACTCCACCTCTTCAAGGGGGACGGCACCTAGCTTATCGTTGATGAAGATGTGTCCAGTCGTGATTGGCATGTGTTTTGCATGCCTCCAGGGATTGGTCACTGAGCAGGGGGGAAGATCCTTGACGGAGATCTTCTTTGGCTACTTCTTGAAGGTCATAAGCTCCCTCTTGAGGTCCGCATGCCCCTTGCGGAACTTCTCGTCCAGGAATGCCACCAGAGCTTGGATGGTATCCTGGGTGCCCGGTACCACAGGTATCGTGGTGGCAGATGTAGAGGGGACGGGTTCAGAGACCACGACAGAAGTCACGGAGGGCGCACGGGTGACCTCGTCCTCAGAATCAGGGGCCTCCACCTGATCCTCTTCCTCTTCTTGACCCTCCGTCATGAAGGTCCTTTCGGTGTTTACGGACACATTCGACATCCTCTCCACCTCGTCGAGACGACATTCTTGGAGAGCGGCCGCAACATCCGGTTCGACCGTTAGTTGGACGCAGGGGATCTCATCCTTAGGGATAACGGCATCAGCAGATGCCTTAGGGAAGAGCATGGCTCTTATTTTCTCACTTGGGAGATAAGGGCCCGTGGAGTTTTTCTGAAACCCGCGCACCCACTTGCGCAGTTTCTCTTGGGGGTTATCCCTAGCCTCTGGTGACGGAGGGTTGTCGAACGCCTCATCCAGCAGACCCTTGCAGACGTTACAGGCCTGCGGATCCCAGTAGCGAAGGTTCCCCTTCGTGACGGAACAACCGGCGTGAGTCCAGCACGCCAGGTGGCCGTAAAAGTTAGGGCGACAAACACCGCAGAAGGCGCTCTCACATTTCACATACTCCTCCTGTAAAAGAAAAAGGAAATGAGTATTAGGAAGTCAATACAAGCATGACTTACGTTAATCTTAGATTAGAATAAGTTAGTACACTTATAAGATTCCAGTGTGTGTAGGCTTAGGATAGGTAAGCCTGAAAGGAGGTAGGAAAGACACATATTTGTGCATCCCGCCCAGCCAATTGCCGTGACCCCATGCTGTAACTAATTCCATAAGACCTTCATGGGCCTTAGGGGGAAGAAAAAACATCTGTGATGGATGAGCCAAGCTTAGGCTTCCTCTAAGGAATTAGGTACAATAAGAGAGGGAAGCTGAATTCATTCAGTGTATAAGAAAAAGGGGGATAAGCTAAGCCCCCTTATCAGATTAGGTCCCGGCAAGAGACTGCACATGGAAGCGCAGAATATGCTGGAAAAATTTTTACTTTACAACTATACATAATAGTTTTCAGTCTAGGGTATAACTATACCATAGGTGTACTGGCTATTATCCATAGCTGCACAATATTAGCTGCCAGTATGGGGCCGGCAGGAGGGAGGAGTGACTGTCCACTGTAACGCCAGGAATGGTGGCGCCGGCAGCCTGGCAGCATGGCGGAGGCTCAACTGGCGCCGGCAGGTCCCCATCAAGGATGGACCCTTCCCAACCATCAGTCTATGTGGCAGAGAGAGAGGGTGACATCTTAGGTGATGGCAGATCGCCGGCAAGCCGGCGGCCCCCGGCAGACGGTAACCGACACTGACATCATTCAATGAGACAGGTAGGGCACCGAGGACTCTGATGGCTAGCACCGACAGAATGGGGGCGGCAGTGGGCCGGCACTAAGAGAGAGAGGGATAGGATAGGAGGAGAGAGTGGGATAGGATAGCAGGAGAGAGAGGGAAGGGTAATACCCAGTACCCAATCCAATCTTCCTCCAGAAGGAGTGTTCAAATGAAAGGGAGTGGTACTCTTTTTCATCCGGCGGCAGAGAGCCGGCAGTTGGCTATGTTGCCAGTAGCGGCACAAGGGAGGGCCGAAGAACACTCAAGAAGGGAGGTCCTCCGCTGGCAGACCGACCGACGAATGCTAACCCATAGTTCGACTATATGCGGGCAGCACAGCAGTACGGACCAACCAATGAAAGGACCGAGCCGAACCGGCAACCCACCGGCTCTCGGTGGAGTTGTAGGACGGCGGACAAGGGTGTGAAGGCTAAGCCAACACCAAAAGGATAGAGGGGGAGGGAAGAGGGTCCTGAGGGGGAGTGTAGGGGGGAGGCGTAGCTCCCACCGGCACTCCCAGGGGTGGAGATTCTGTTCAGGGCTAGCCTATCTAGGTAGGAAGAGTCCATTCTCCAGCCTAGGGTAAGTTAGCACAGAGTAGGTACAGCACTAATGTCCTATCCTAAACTATAAAGAAGCAGAATCCCATGGACTGCCTAACCTAGGCTAGGTGAGCTAGTCTCCTAGACTAGGAAGGGCAGGGGGAGGACAAGTCGCTAGGCCACAGGGAGGACGGGACGTAACCCAACCAAGTGTGGACAAAGGGGAAGGGCAGAGCCCCACCACCTTCACCCTCCAGCAGGGACCAGAAGGAGAGTACATTCTCCTAATGGGGAGCTGGGGGGCAAACGACTGGTACTCTGAGGTTCCGTCCCAGACTCAAAGCGCATGTACTATGGCAAGGAGTTGGGTAGGAAAATCCTAGCCTAACCTTACCCGAAAGCATATCGAGGTAAGGAGGGATAGGATGTAGCCTAGGCTACCTCAGAGTGAGGAGATTACCTTAGGAAAAGTAACTGGGGAGGTAAGGGAGTATACAATAGCCCCAGCGTTAGATTAGGGGCAAGGGAGACGACTACCAATATCACCGAAACCCATTGTATACTTCCTAGAAGGCGAAATAACATCTGTGCAACCACGGAATCTTGTTTGTATAAATGCCTATATCTTCATTTTATAAAATAACACATGGAACACTTATTATATCATGCAAAAAGTAAACATGAACACTAGGCTATCGAGCCTAGGGGCTAGGCTAGCAATCCAGCATGGGGTAGGCTAACACAGTGCCCAACGAATACTAACGCATAATATAACTAATTCCCAGCAATGAAGACTAAATAACTAATGAAGTTATTAGTTATGAAACCGGGAAGGTTGCTCTGGCTAACTAAATAAACCATGTGAGGCGAGCAACAGCGTCAAAACATGACGCCTCCGGTCGGGGCACAGCTCAGCCACAAAACACAAGATTTAGAGATAAAAAGTCGTTAATTTACGGCTAGAGCTTATTTATACAATACAGGAATATGGTACAGTACTCAACTTTCCAGAAGAAGGCGAGGCTAAGAGATTACGACATGATGCGATAAAATAGCGAACACTGGGAAAAAACACTCTGTCAGGAAAGCTACAGAATCAGGACTGAAGCGCGCGGATGTGACGTAAACCAAGATGGCGGCCAGCTATGGTGGCCGCTTGTTTACATTGCTAGGTACCGTAACAGTAACGCAGGAGGAGAGTTTTGTAACGGCTCCTCCTGATACTTGCCACACTTCCCCCTCGAAGCGTAAACGCTATGTGGGGTGCAGACAGCTATGTGGGGTGTCAAACATACGTCCCGTTATTATACGATATCCTAAAGGGAAACCTTATGGGTACTCGCGCCAGAAGTTAGAATTCTGTGAAACCTTTAGTTTAATTCTCTGGGAATATCTACTGTAGTCATATATACCCTCAGGAAGCTACTGAAGGAACCTTCCATCAGGACGTCATGGCTTGAGCCCAAAAATAATAATAATAATAAGTTGGTATAATTGATAATTAACATCGAAATACTAACTCACAGGGGTAATGCGCATTGCAAAATATATTTCTCTTGCCAGAACATAAGGGTAATGAGATGCTTAATAGCAAGTGAAGTGAGCTATGGTAGAGCAAAAACCAATAAATCATTAGCTAAATTAAGTACAGTAAGGCGATATATTAAGTATGATGGACACTGCTACGAACAACTCCATAAAAAATGGGATGGAAAAACGGATTTTGAGCGAAGCGAAAAATCTATATTTGGGTGAGATAGCCATGATGTCCTGCTGGAAGGTTCCTTCAGCAGCTTCCCAGGGTATAGTCAAATATACCCTAGGAAGCTGCTGAAGGAACTTTCCATCAGCACGTCATGGCTTGAGCCCAAAAATCACATTTTCCTTAAGTCCAGAAGTCCTGGCAAACAAAGCTCCAGCGCTCTTATCGTGTTTTATTACTAATAGTCGGTCTTGACTATGATAAATTTTTTTTTATGATGATGAATGGTATTTTCTATGATAATGACTGGCAAAAACAACAAAGTTTAAAATACTTAACTTAAATATCATATAATTAGACTGATTCACGGTAAATTTTGAGGTATTTCAAACGTAATGGATGATGGCAACTAGTAGAAAGCCATAGCTTTTTTTTAGTTATGGTAGTCGACCTACCATAACTTGAAATTATGGATTTCTGGACAGAAATTATAATAAAAAACACTCAAAACGCCAAAAACATGTTTAAAAAAAAATGGTTTTAATGTACTGTAGTTACAGATTGAAAACAGCTTTAAACTAAAAAACAGGTATTTTCCATAGGAAAATGTCTGTTTTCTTTGAAAATAACACTTATTTTCACTGTAAATAAAAACCTAATTATATAAGAAATGCTAATCAATGAGGTTAGCATGCACAGCTCAGCATGTACCACTTGCCAGTACATATGAGGTTGAAGTTTTTCTTTTACGCGAGCGAAGCGAGAGCACGATGAAGCAAAAACCATTGGATTTCTAAAAAGTATCCCTGTTCTTAGACAGACTAACAGGTTTTTGGTTTATTTGCTGTTGAAATGAAGGTCAAATTCAAGTGAAAGCACATTACAGTACTTACTACAGACAAAAATATTTTATCTGTTCAAAATGTTGTTCCGTCCGTAACTATAATTTGACCAATACAGTATTACCTACTAATTGTTTATTGAACTGTTCTATATTTTTAGAAGTTCTGGCTCTTTTTCTTAGTGAAAACTAGTTGTTTTTGGAATATACCACCTAATATAGCCGGTTTCTCACTGGGATCCCAATAATTATATTGATATAGGGGTTAAGAAAACTTTACAATTTATTCTACCATAAAATTTGCAAGACTATTTTAACTGGCATAATTCAATATATCTCTAATAGAGCGTTAGTTAAAAACCAATAATCACGACTCGCCAGGTAATAATAACAGAGATCATTTAAAAAATAGTTTCCACCTACTGTTCTAACTTTTCCTTATTCTTAGAGTATATTGGGTTATCATAGAGACTATAAATTATGTTAGAAGAAGGATTGACTAGTTGAATATGTGTACTACTGCATATCCAAAGAAATTTACACCAACCGTATGTTTTTTCTTCTTTTAGGCTAAGTTACACTCAGTTTCATTAACCCATGTCCCTCCCACTAATTAGCCTCCTGTCTTTTTTCTTAGGTTACATTGCCCTGTAATACACTACCATAATACCAATAAAACAACCGTGTTTCTAGATGAAAATGTTTGACTAACCAATTACTGAGAAAATCAGACAAAGTCAACTCTTGCACTATCATGCAACAACTGCATTACCTTACTGATAATTTCGGCTTTCAGGTTAACGAAAGTGTTGTCGCGTCTTGCAAGTTTCTTGTTGCTATGAGTATGTAGTGTCCGAACACGTTGCAAAGATATTATATAAACTTTTTCCCGATATAAATATTCTAAGACATGCGTTAACAAAACGTTAGTTATCAAAATTCCAACATATAAAAGCTTTTCTTGACGAGTTCCCAACTGTTTTGTTAAAATATGCCCAAGATAGATTCTTGGAGAAACCGAGTGACTTCGAATACAGCCACAGCTGATTATCCCCTTAATTTCAACTCCATTGACGTAAACAAACAGATTTTGCTGGTGGTTTAAGTTCGCGATAGTATAATCTGTTACAAATGGAACAGAAATTTATCAATACATATGTGAAACTTAGCCACCATGGACATGATGCAGTAAATAATAACGATGAATATGGTTTACAAAGTTAAGGATGCCTTTACAACTGTTTTTCCTCTGAACCTCGTTATAATGAACTCATTTAACTAGCGCTGTTATTTGTGGTAAATTGAATTCCATTTAATAAATCAATAATAGTTTTTTTCCAGCAACCCAAATAAGGAATAAAATTAGTGAAAATATGACTTTAATATTCGAATTTAACTCATGTAAATCGAAAGAACTTCATGATAATTTCTGTAGTTTCTCAACGAAAATCTAGCTAGGCAATTGGGCACAATCTAAGCAACCCGAAGGTTGTGCAATAAGCCATCATCCATGTTTCTGACAACTGTTCTGGTTTAGTGAAGATCAACTTTCACTTGTTCTCATTCATGCATTGTGTACATCAAAGACATTCAATATGCAACCGTCAGACAAATATTTCATGATCATCAGAACTGCCCCTCATATCACACATAGACAACAGTAATTTTGTTTTGAAACTTTCACTTTAAAGCGATTCCTTAAACCGTTTTTCGCCACGAAACAGTGGCAGTCACCATCCACTGAAAAGTGGCCAATCTTAAGGGGCTCTTAATCACAAGTGTACATTTCGGTGTAGGGAATATAAAGACATAAGAATAAGACGAGAGAGAGAGAGAGAGAGAGAGAGAGAGAGAGATAATATATATATATATATATATATATATATACGGAATAGGAAGATAATGTAGAAATAAAAATAGAATAAAAAATCTAATGAGAGAGAGAGAGAGAGAGAGAGAGAGAGAGAGAGAGATAATATATATACAGAATAGGAAGATTATGTAGAAATAAAAATAGAATAAAAAATCTAATGAGAGAGAGAGAGAGAGAGAGAGAAGAGAGAGAGAGAGAGCGAGAGAGAGAGATATTGGTGGATCAAGAGAGCGAAAGAAAAA